>NW_015393515.1:7179-11606 GCF_001527695.2 Protobothrops mucrosquamatus | reverse complement strand
AGCAGTGTTCCAATATCTCAGGGGCTGCCACAAAGAAGAGGGAGTCAAGCTATTCTCCAAAGTGCCTGAAGGCAGGACAAGAAGCAACGGATGGAAACTAATCAAGGAGAGAAGCAACCTAGAACTAAGGAGAAACTTCCTGACAGTTAGAACAATTAACCAGTGGAACAACCTGCCTCCAGAAGCGGTGAATGCTCCAGCACTGGAAGTTTTTAAGAAGAAACTGGACAGCCATTTGTCCAAAATGTATAGGGTTACCTGCCTGAGCAGGGAGTTGGACTTGATGACCTCCAAGGTCCCTTCCAACGATATTATTATTATTACATGGTCCAGTATCTTTATCTTGAGAATCAAGTGGCCCTTCCTCCAGACACTACATTGAAAGCAAACTTCTTTCTTTTTTGATTCACACATGCTCTACACAAATAATTTGATTTGTTTCTGACTGTGTTATGTGAATCTGTTGTGGTTTGTAAACAATAGTTTCTGGTGTATCCTGTTCTGAGGATACAGATAACTATGGTCTGTTCAGTTAAGTACTGTTACTTACTTAATATCTCAATTCCAAATTTTCAGCTTTACCTTTATCCCTTGATAAATACTGCCTGTTCTAACTGAGCTGAGAGGAAAAACATATTTTTTAAAAACTAAATGATTTCTCGAGCAACCAGTTCACCAATATGAATCAATTCCTTATACTTATTTATTTGTTTGCAACAATTAAAACAACACCTATAATAAAATAACATAAATATATAAAATTGATGAAATAGATAAATTTATTATTTATTTATTTATTTATTTATTAATTGTATTTATATCCCGCCCTTCTCCTTTCGGACTCAGGGCGGCTGACAAATGATAAAAAGCTAACATATTACACCTAATTTAAAATTTGAAATGATTATTAAACATAAAAGCATAAATAACTGGCATCAAAGTTAAACTTAATTATCTCCACAAGTATTGTCCCAAACGCCTGGGAATCATGGGTCAATAGCATACTCACAGTACCTCCTTGTACATGTCTACTCAGAGAAATTGTTTATCAAATGCAAGGGGGGCTACTTTCAGATCACTGAACTGCAATCCTTATTTACCAGGATAAGCATCACTATACCGGTAGTCCTTGACTTATGACCACAATTGAGCCCAAAATTTCTATTGCTAAGTGAGACAGTTGTTAAGTGAATTTTGCCCCATTTTACAACCTTTCCTGTGACATTTGTTAAGTGAATCACTGCGGTCATTAAGTTAGTAACACGGTTGTTAAGTGAATCTGGCTTCCCCATTGACTTTGCTTGTCAGAAGGTTGCAAAAGGTGGTCACATCACCCCAGGAAACTGCAACCATTATAAATATGACTCAATTCCCAAGCGTCTGAATTTTGGTCACATGACCATGGGATGCTTCAACAGTCATATGTGTGAAAAATGGTCAGAAGTCACTTTTTTCAGTGCCGTTGTAATTTCAAACAGTCACTAAATGAACTGTTGTAAATTGAGGACTACCTGTATACAAGAAAACAGTTTCCTGCATTGACACTGAATAGGATTATGTATAAAAGCTATATTATTGTGGAATTTATCTGCACGAGGAGAATGTCTCCATGGCTTTAATTGACAGTAATGTTGTTGGCAATTATGTTAATCAAACTTTTCTTGGGTCTTCTAACCCTTTTCCCCTCTAGGATCAAGAACATTTCACCAATTCATACAGAATGTCATTTTTTTAAGTAGATGGTGACATAAAGATTTGATGATCCTTCTATATAAAGAGGAACTTGAGAGTGTGAATGCCTCATTCCTAAAACCTTCTGCATCGCACATAGCTCTTCAATATTTGGTCCTATTCCCTAAAATAGCTCCCAATGGCATCTGACATTTCCTGCATAAAGAGGAAGATGGTGCATATTGCACGTTCAGACCAAACATTGACCATCCAAGGGGATTTTAGTGTTGATAATTATTGTGGAAATCCCCACAGCCTCAGTGGTCTGGCTGACTCAGAGCAACTTGCAGAAATATTAGCAAAAAGATGTGTGCAACACTACCTGCACCAGGGCATAAATTCTAACCATTTCCCTATATTCTGTATTATTGGTAATTTATAACATTTCAAAAGCTTCAGAGCTTTGCCTTTTTCTCCCATGTGCTAGCCACAACATTCAAGTTTGGATGGATGATTTCTCATACTACTTTTGCTGTAAAAGTGGAATACTAGAACAGAACAGAACAGAACAGAACAGAACAGAATAGAATAGAATAGAATAGAATAGAATAGAATAGAATAGAATAGAATAGAATTCTTTTTCGGATTAGTGTGGTTGGACTCTTTTCAGTCAGGATTCAGGTCGGGCTATAGTACTGAGGCAGCATTGGTCACACTTGTGGATGAACTTTGGAGGGCTTGTGATGAGAATGGTGGTTCTTACGGATGTCTCAGTGGCTTTTGATAGCATTGATCATAGTCTCTTGCTGGACCAATTCCAGGAATTGGGAATGGGGGGCAATTCTCTTGCAGTTCTCCCCCTTTCTCTGATACCAGGGCTAATGGGAGAGGAGAGATCGAGCCTTAGGGTCCTATTTTATGGGATGCCTCAGATCTCAGATCGCGATTCCCTCCTGTTTAACATCTATACGAAGCCACTGGAGAAGTTATCTGCTGACGTGGGGTTTGGTATCATCATATGCTGATGATATCTAATTACATCTTTACTTTATGTAGGGCAGATGATGTTCAGGTGCTGTCTTAGTGCCTGGAGGCTGTAAGAACCTGAATGTAGAGAAACAGGCTGTGACTTAATCCTAGCAACATGTACTGGTTGTAAGTTTGTAGCTCCCTAAAGTCAAGAGAGTTGACATCTTTGACTCTGGATGGGGTGACACCCTCGCTCCAAACACACACAGATATGATGCACAATTTGAGAGACCCCTGGGTCTCATGGCTTCTAGTGAAAGAGTAGGTAGCAGTGGTAGACAGGCAGGGGGCTTTGCACAAATCCATCTTGTGCATCAATTATGCCCGTTGCTGGACTAGGGGACCTTGCTCACAGTCAGCCAAACCTTTAGTCCCTCCCATTTGGATTATTGCTATGTGGTGTACTATGCTTGAATACCATCCAGAAGCTGCAACAGATCCAGGCACATATAGTTTTATATGCCCCATGGCTGCATGAGCTACTGTTGTGTGAGCTGCACTGACTTCCATTAGCTTTTTGGCCATAATTCAAGGTGTTGGTTATCAACTTTAAAGCCATATATGGCACAGAGTCAAGTTACTTGTGGGACTACCTCTCCTTGAAGATATGTGCCTATTCAATTAGGTTAGATAGAGTGGGCATGCTCCAGGTCCTCTCCCTTAATGGCATCTGACATTAGAGATGTGCCTTCTTGGTAGCTGCCCCAGTCCTTTGGAACAACTTTCTACCTGATACCAGAGAGATCCTTACACTTTTAGCCTGCTGAGGGGCTGTCAAGACCTGGCTTTCTTGAAAGCATTGGGCTAGGATGGAGGCTGAGGTTGAGCTGTGAGGGTGATTGGTCTGATCCCTTCAGGGAGGGAGGGTACTTTTTAAAGTATGTTTTTTATGGATTGTTATGAGTCGCCTAGAGTCATAATATGAGATAGATGGCCATATAAATCCTGAGAAAGAAAGAATGAATGAATGAATGAATGAATGAATGAATGAATGAATGAATGAATGAATGAATGAATGAATGACGTTTGATGGAGTAGGTTCTGTTTACCAGAGTGGCCATTTTAGAAAACCCTTTCCTCTTGAGTGTCTTTTTAAAATATTACAAAAATAGTACAAATGTGTTTATTCCTTTAAATGGATTTAATCAAAAGGCACAGTGCAAGTATTTTAGTGTAAAGACAAAATCTCTTCACAGTGAAAAAATGGAATGCTATAAAATAGCATTCAGTAGAAAAGCTATCACGAAGGTGTGCTAAACATCAACAGGTTCAACCTTCAGATATCTTATTGGACATTTCTGAACCATTTTTCTTAAGACAAGAGAGATATTTTATACCTGGGGATTTTTCAGTAGTGTTCTCCTCCTTTTATAAATTCCAAGATTTTCTCTACAGTTTGGGGAAAAGAAGGACAACCACTAGGAAAACAATAAATTAAATTATAAATCATATGAATGCCCTATAAAAAAACAACAAACAAAACCAGGCAACTCACAGGAGATGCTGCTTATCCAAAGCTTACCCCAGAATAATTAAAAGATCCCCACTGAGCCCTATCTGTTCAGTTAGAACTGATTTGGAAAGCTTTCCATTTCCTGTTACTTCAAGGATTATTTTAGAATTTTGTGATGACAGCCATTTTACCTTAACAGATATTTTTAGGAGGTTGTCAGGCCTATTTTGATGGAAAGCAAGAATACAAATTGAGCCAATCATACAAGCCAGGC
>NW_015393515.1:3044-6055 GCF_001527695.2 Protobothrops mucrosquamatus | reverse complement strand
ATCAAATAACTGAATGTGAAAATTGGTGGCCAATGTAAAATCATGCATCAAGAGAAGCAGGTATGTATATTTATATGAACAAATATAAATAAATTGGAAATAAGTAACAAAACCCCAGTTTCTCATCCCTTCTTATATTTTGCATACAGAAATGAAAAAGGGGACACTACTGCATTTACATATAAGAAGGGCTTTTTTTTGTCATAGAACACACTGGAACGGAGTTCTGGCACCTTTTTTTGATGGATTTTCCAGAGTTGCGTTCTTTTCCTATTGTTTCCCTTCCTATCCTCGTTTGTTTTTGAAAATGCCCCGCTGGCAGTACGGTGCGAGCGGGGTCTCCTCCGGCGCTGTCTGCCTCCTCTTGGAGGAGCCATGAGGCGCGGGAGCACCACAGCCAGAGCATGGCTTGATTGGCTGGATCAGACCATGTGGTGTGGAAGCCGATGGTGGCGGTGGGAGACACATAAACATGGAGGCCATCTTTCATGAGAGGCTGAGTGAGCCTTTTGCCTTCCCTTACAGAAGGTGAGGTGTGTGTGAGGTTAAAAAGAGGAAAAGCGAGAGGAAAGAAAGGCGGCTGGCAGGGAAGCTTGCCCGACAGCAAAACTTTGCTGTTTCAGTTCCTTGGGTAGTTCAAAGGCTGGGATGTCTACGAAAATCTCTTTTTAGTCTTTTATACTTTATATTCAAACTGCAGAGGGGAAGAATAAGAATAAAGCCAATGTCTCGTGATTTGGAGGTATCATTATTATTATCGATAACAATAACAACAACAATAATAATAATATATTAATTATGTATTGGTCAGATGTAAAGGTAGACCTACAGTATAAGATTTAATCAGATCTATTTATTAATTTGGATTTAACTTAAAGGTAAATTAAAAGTAAACTGTTCCACTGACAAAGTTTCAACTTTAATTTGTTTCAAGTCAATATCCATATTAAATTCCAAATGTAAATTTTTCCATCTTGTTTGACAACTTCTTAAAAACAATTCAATCTTTTACAAGCAACCAAATTTTGTTTTATTGGGCCAATTTCATTCCACATAGAAAGCTGACATTTCCCCTCATTAAACTAAATGAGTATGCCAGTGGTAAATGTCCCAAAAGATTAATAAAATGCCTTCTTGTAATTTAAAGCCACACAGCGCATGGTAACATTAATAGTATTAACTTATCTTGAACAAAATCCTAGTCTTTTAGATACACTAAAAATTGAAGTGGTTTTTTTTCAACTACAAAGGTAAACCTTGTAAGGTAGGCAAGGCGGGTTGTATGACGTGTGTGAGTTCTGGCACCTTTTTTTTTTTTTTACAAAAAAAGCACTGCATATAAGCATACATTTCAGAATACAATTAAATAACGTAAAATAACGTAAAAATGTTTTTTTCTTCTGTAAATAGAATAGTAGAGATCTTGTCATTTTAGAATAATGTTAAAGCAAAGCTGCACAAATGCAACTCTTCTCCAAATAAAAATAGTAGAGCTCTGTTCTGCTCTTCCCTGTTGAAAGCCTGGCAAGAGGTTGGTGTCAGAAATAAGGAAGTGGGGAGTTTATGACTATGAGAGGAACTCAAAACAAAATGCTAAGAGAAAAGGCAGATATATGGGAGAGAAATGGCTATTGCAAAGATTGAAAATGAAGAGACTCCTCAAACCAATTTTCAAAAATTACATTGAAATAAGCATTTATTAGATTGACTTAAAAAACTAACCGTGATGAAACCATTTGTATTTCTTATAGCAGGAGATTCTTCAAGTGCAGACCTACATCAAATGTGCCAAATCCCTGAAGCCTTTTAATTTAATATTATTTATTAATGGCATAATTCTTGCCAGTAAAAAAAATGTTTGCCTGGTTCTATGTGTTTTGCCATTTTAAAGAGCCATAGTGGCGCAGTGGTTAGAATGCAGTATTTCAGTGTAACTCACTGCTCACTCCAGAAGTTTGATTCTGAGAGGCTCAAGGTTGACTCAGCCTTCCATCCTTTCGAGGTCGGTAAAATGAGGATTCAGATTGTTGGGGACAATATGCTGACTCTGTAAACGGCTTAGAGAGGACTGTAAAGCATTATGAAGCGGTATATAAGTCTAAGTGGTAGTGGTAGTACTACCATGTTTCCCAAAAATAAGCCCTAGCTTGATTTTTGGGGGTGGCCCTGATATAAGCCCTACCCCGAAAATAAGCCCTAGTTTTGGGGTGAGGTGCACGCCTAAAAATCAAGCTTGGGTGGGGGTGGGGGATGGAGCTGCCCCATGCGCCCCACACCTGCTTACCTGTCCCGAAACTTGTCACACCATGTGGCTCATTGCACCGGTTCTGCTGGTCGCAGCAGGAGGCTGCATGGCGCTTTGGGCTGCTGTCACTACTCGTGGCAGAACGCCGCACAGCACTTAGGGTTGTTGCTGCTCCTCACAGCAGGATGCCTTGCAGTGCTTTGGGCCGTTGCTGCTCCTCATGGCAAGATGCCATGCAACACTTCAGGCCATTACTGCTCCTTACAGGAGGACGCAATGCTGTGTTTCGGGCTGTTGCCGCTCCTCGTGGCAGGATGCCTCATGATGCCTTGGGCCTTTGTCGCCACTCGTGGCAGAATGCCATGTGGTGTTTCGGGCCATTTGCAGGACGCTGCAAGATGCTTGGGCCGTTGCCGACTGGCGGTGACAGCCCAAAGCGCCGTGTGGCATCCTGCTGTGACCGGTGGTGATAGCCTGAAGCGCCATGTGGCATTCTGCCACGAGGAGCGGCAGCAATGGCTCAAAGAACCATGTGGCCTCCTGCAAACGGCCCGAAGGGCCACGCAACCTCCTGCTGCGAGTGGTGGCAATGGCCCAGAGCACCATGCGGCCTCCTGCAAACAGCCCGAAGTGCCACACAACCTCCTGCCAAGAGAAGTGGCAATGGCCCAGAGCACCATGCGGCCTTCTGCAAACAGCCTGAAGTGCCATGCAGCCTCCTGCCGGGAGCGGCGGCAATGGTCCAAAGCACAATGCAGCCTCCTGC
>NW_015393515.1:0-3025 GCF_001527695.2 Protobothrops mucrosquamatus | reverse complement strand
CCTCCTGCTGCGAGTGGTGGCAATGGCCCAGAGCACCATGCGGCCTCCTGCAAACAGCCCGAAGTGCCACACAACCTCCTGCCAAGAGAAGTGGCAATGGCCCAGAGCACCATGCGGCCTTCTGCAAACAGCCTGAAGTGCCATGCAGCCTCCTGCCGGGAGCGGCGGCAATGGTCCAAAGCACAATGCAGCCTCCTGCAAACAGACTGAAGTGCCACGCAGCCTCCTGCCACGAGCGGTGGCAATGGCCCAAAGCACCATACAGCCTCCTGCAAACGGACTGAAGCACTGCGCAACCTCCTGCCATGACTGGTGGCACCAGCATGAAGCACCATGCAGCGTCCTGTCATGACCAGTGGCGCCGGCACAATGCACCATGTGGCATCCAGCTGCAAGTGGCAGCAAGTGGCTGCTGAAGAAGTCAAGCAGCAGCACGACAGGTGTTGGAGTGTGGGAGGCCTGGCTATGGCAGTCCTAAGGTAAGATATCACCCGAAAATTAGACCTAGTGCCTCTTTTTGAGGCAAAAAAAAATATAAGACCAGGTTTTATGATATTAAGTAAATTATGTTGTCCTGTTCTGTCTCAGTCAGTGGAATATTCGTCACCCTACCCTTTAAGGAATGACTCAGGACTCGGGAGGAATGAGTGAGGACTTAAGGCAAGTGAATTATGGCTACTGTATTCTGACCTTGAGAGGATGACTATATCTTTTAAGTCAAACTTGCATTCAGAAGTGTACTTTTCATGTTGCAAAACTACAGTGCAATGGATGCACCTACAATATTAATTTTGTTTTCCATTAAATTCTTAAATGTAGACAATCATTTTCAAAACATACTATTCCAGACTGATATAGACTTCTCCAGTCACACACTTTGACTTAGACCATTTTAGCACCAAGTTTGTAGATCTGGATTCTTTTAACAATATTCTCGTTACCTGTGGTTTTCTTAACCAGTTTGGGGGGGGGGGGGTGTCATGACACACTGAAACATAATAATAGGAGCTGGATTCAAACAACATGTGAAGTTACAAAATTAATAACTATTGAAGCAAACAAGTTCTGTGTCAGCAGAGATACTGTTTTTTCAGCTTCACAAACATTACAGCCTTGTTCCAGCAGGGATAATCAGCTCCTCTCTAAAAATACACTGACAGCTGCTTTTGCACATGTCTGAAATTGTGTGAATCCCTAAGTAGGGCACACATGCTCAGTCAAGGTCAGCTTTCCACTCTTCAGTTTTGGTCCCAGAGCCAGAAGGAAACTGATCAGTAAGAATCTGAGCAAGGCCTTTCCTGCCTTTTCAGAAATGTCTAGATCTGGCTCTGCCATCTTGCTAAAGGAGGTCACAAAGGAGCAGAGTCGTGGGGCTACGTAGCAGCCTGAAGACCCTCCTCCTGTCTTTTCATTAACTTTTAATGTTGGATTTTGATTATCTTTGCCTTTTATTAACTTTTATATACAGTTTTGATGTTTTAATATTTTACTTATACACTGTCCAAAGATCCTCCGCAAGGGAAATGGGCAGTTTCTAGATTTGATAAATTTGGAATTTAAATTACAACTGTACACAATGCAGTGTCGCAGACAGTTCTGGAGGCCCCTCGGGTGGCACTGTTATGTGAGATGCACTGACTTCCAGTTTGCTTCCTGGTCCAATTGAAGGTATTGGTTACTATATTTAAAGACTTTTATGGCATGGGTCCAGGGTATCTGAGGAACCGTCTCACTCCGATGGGACTAGCCTGCCCCACTCATTCCAGTGGAAAGGACCTACTTCAGATCCTGTTGGCCAAAGAATTTCCGCTGGCAGGATCTAGGACAGTGGTGGCAAACCTATGGCACAGGTGCCACAAGCGGCACTCAGAGCCTTCTCTCTGGGCACACACGTCGTTGCCCCAGTCCTAGGCTTTCATCTGGGTTTTATAAAACCTTTTCGCTTTAGGCCTCCACCGCCATGTGCCCCCCCCCCCCAAAAGAAGGTTCAATCAGTCAATTTCAACTTCTCGCAGGGAAAAAAAAATTCTTGCAAAGTTGGAATTGATTGATTGAACTTTTTAGTCCCACCCAGTCTGCCGTTACCACTGCAGCCAAGCCCACCCAATTGGCCACGCCCACTCAATTGGTCACACCCAGTCAATGGGCCACATCCACCCGGCACCCGACGATGCATAAGTGGGTTTTGGGTTGCAGTTTGGGCACTCAGTCTTTAAAAGGTTCGCCATCACTGATCTAGGAGAAGAGGCTTTTCTGCTGTGGCCTCCACCCTCCACCATATTCCTCTGTCTGAGATGAAATCTACGCCCACACTCTTGTCCTTCTGGAAGAGCCTAAAAATTAGGCTCTGCTGCTTGGTCTGGGGCTCCAAGAGGGGCTTACTCAGTGGTAGGATTCAGCCAGTTCGCACCAGTTCAGTAGAACCGGTAGCTAATTTTTTGTTGCCCAGGCCCAGAATGGACTTCCAGAAGCGGCATCCATACAGAGAACCAGTTGTTCACATATTTGAATCCCACCACAGGGCCTACTATATCAGGAGTGGCTGACCAAGTAGAGAAGATCCTCATCCTCAGACCACTCACTGTCTTGGTTTTTAGCTTTTAGCTTTTCTATTCAAATTTTGTAATGTTAATTGTTTACTTTTTTGTATTGTAAATCACCCATAATTTCTTATTAGTAAGATGAACACCATAAATATTTAATAATTAAATAATAATAAATAATAAAATAAATAAAAAGACCACAGAGACTCTTTAAACTGGCAATTCATCTTGACTTCCACATGTCTTCTTGATTGTAACACAGGGCTACCACTCAAAGATTTAATAATAATAATAATAATAATGATAAAGTTGGAAGAGACCTCGGAGGTCATCTAGTCCAACCTCCTGCTCAGGCAGGAAACCCTATACCATTTCGGACAAATGGCTGTCCAGTTTCTTCTTAAAAACTTCCAGTGTTGGCGCATTCACCGCTTCTGGAGGCAGGTTGTTCCACTGGTTAATTGTTCTAACTGTCAGGAAGT
>NW_015393514.1:5520-14247 GCF_001527695.2 Protobothrops mucrosquamatus | reverse complement strand
TATCTGAACAATACTAAATAGTTGGAATTTAGAAAGTTATTTATGTCATGCCCTAAGAATGCATGCAGACTTAATGAAGGGAAACACTGCCCAATGTCCAGGTTTTTTATTTAATACGAACAAGTAAGTCGTCATACTTCGCACCCCTTCTATTTTCCCCCACAGTAACAATCCTGTTAAGTAAGCTGGGCTGAGACAAGTTGACCCAAGGTTATCTAAGAAACCTCTGGCATATATAAGGCTGCTTCATATTCACTCACTTGAACTTGATACGAAGTATGGAATTGAGGACGATTTTAAATATTGACACTTGCTCTTCATTAATCAAAGCCCAAAGAAAGCCTGATAATGTTGCAAAGCATTAATTTTCAGCCTCATGTTTCCAAGAGTAAAAAAAAATTCAGGCCTAAAAACATTTAGGAAAAAAAGGAGGTTGGCTGCCATCCAATGTTTTATGTAAGGAACCATGATTACCTATCCAACTACACAAAAAGGTAAAATGGATGCTGTCCTAAAGGCAGCAACAGACAGCTACCTTGTTAAGCCTTTTTTTAATTAATAAATTTTATAATTGTCCATTATGACAGCTGTTTTGTGAAAGACCAACCTCCCATTTGGTGAAATGCCTGTAACGCCCACAAAATTTCAATTCACAAAAATGCTAATAAGCACTCCCCAAAGACAGGAAAGACCCTTTTTAAAGACAGTTTTATAAAAGGAATAGATGCCTTTATGGAGAAAAGGCTTATCCAGTGCTATTAGCCATGATGCTAGGCTGGAGATGAGACTTGATGCTATGGATCTTGGATTGATTTATGGGAAGCATTCTTAATAAACCTAAATTTGTGAGATGCAGGGATTAAGATTGCTGAATCCACATTGTCACAGTCATGGTGCCACACAGATTATTATTCCAATGTTCAGCTGCTAATTAGATCAGGCACAAACCTTGTCAGACTCTATTAACTATTTATGTTCTGCATTGAAGCCTGAAATGACACATTAAATGCTTATACGAAGAATGCTATAACCTCCAGATGAATGAAATTAGCTGTGTTCAACCATTTATCATTTATGTCCATTGGTTACCTATTTATTTGATCAGCATAACTACTTAGGGAGACAACTGGAAGATGATGCATATTTATCACATGCAGTATTTTGCTGTAGGGCATAACTTCAATTCTAATATTTTTGAACCTCTGAAATAATTGCTCTTATCTTTTGGTCAGACGTTATTTGGTCAGTTAGTAACCAAGAAAACATTTGAATATCACTTTACTTCAAAGACTGATTTTCAAAACATAGTTTCTTCTCTAATCTTTATCCGCATATTCAACATACAAAATGCAAAAAAACCCAGTCCTATTCTTACCAACATGTTGGTATCTCTGATAATACGGGGGATTCATTCTTGTTTGTTTCAAAATCTGCCTCTAATTTGGTTCAGGATACTGTATCCTAGCAAATGTGTGGATATGTTGGCTAATATACAATCATTCGGAAATACTGGCACAAAACCACCATATTAGTTTACTTTTTCCACAGGTTACAAGTCAGGATATTTGCTTCATTGCAAACTTCAAATGTGTAATCAGATAACTTTTGTGGTTGGTTAGTTTTTAATTTAATTATATAATAGTTATAATATTGAATAAACCATTATGTATTGTAGTATGAACATTATGGAACAATCAAAATTAAGGCATTTTACCTTGCTATAATTAAGGTTTGATATTTACAAATTAAAAAAAAAACCAGGAAAAGGTAGGGAGCAATGTTTATTTTATTTTTTTTAACATGTGGATTTAAAAGCAAGATAACCTTTGTTTGCAGATGATCACGTTTAGGGTTACCGTGGATTTCACAGTAAATTGCATCAAGATTCTTTGCATGGTTTTCCTGGATTTTATGGAAAGGTTTGGAGGCTTATCAATATTCTCTATGCATGTTAAGTTTCCCTCATAATGGTGGAAAACCTTGTCACCAATTTTCAGCAATCACGGTCAAAAAAGGCTTCAAGTTACCCATCCTTGTTTTAAAAGAACATGTACTGTATCTTAGATCTCCACAGTTGCTCACTACAGATTACTTATTGATATTCATAATTTAATTGGTGAATCATCATCAATAGCTACATGCAATAAAACTAGGCAGATAGTTAAATTGGTGATTAATAATTAAATTATCAGTAGCTACATGCAAGAAAACTAGACAGCCTGTCTCAAATCAGATACTGATGAACTAAACTCCCAGCAATCGTCTTGATTATGGTTCCTAGGAATTGTAAGGCACAACAACTAGCAACCTCTGATACCTATGCTTAGACGGCCACCTTTGAGTATCAGCTGTGGGGAGTCTTGGCATGCACTGAGCTAGTTTGACTTTTGTCCCTTCATCTTATAGTTTCCAGAGTAGTTTGGAAATCCTTGGTCCGTCCAATCAGCTGTGGTTTAAAACATTGGCTATATCATGCTGGGATAAAACACTGGCTAATCGCTGGCTTAGAGTGTTTTGCAAAGTCAACCAGTATTACAGGTTACAGTTCAATCAATTTGGGTTTAGTTCAGTAAACAATTATTCTCTTAACTATAGATTAGCATATATGAACACCAGCCATTGGCCGAATCAAACATAAGCAATAGATGATCTGTGCAGCAGGTGGCAGTCTTCCCCCTCTAAAGCAGCTGAATAAGTAAAATGTGCCAACAATTAGTGGACACAATTTAAATCTAACTTGCAACACAGAGGACATCATAATAGCAATCATTTTTGTATATTTGAAGTAGTATGATAACATTGTAACAGAGGTAGCTATAATGCAGTGGTGCATAATATAATTTATCAGGTCAATTTTAATAAGAAAAAACCTTCAATCTGTTGCTGTCCAGACCGAATAGGATCTGGAAAAGTGATGAAATGTTATTGATAATTAAATGCTTCAATAAACAACACTTTAAAACTTTTGTCACTGAATCCTGGCTAGTACCTAATTTCTGTCAGTATTTTAATGCTTCTGCAACTCATGGGTCCTTTCTGTCTAGTTTTTTTTTTTTTAAGGCCAGAATGTCTGATTGTTATGGTCTCATATCCAGAAACACAGGACCTCCACACACATGAAAACACATGCTATAAACTAAGTAGACTTGCATATGAGAAAGATTTGTGAGGAATTTCTTTTAAAAACAATTGGACTAAGTCTCTTGATATAAAAGAACGAACTTAGAGAAAAGGGGGAAATTAGAAAAACGAGGAAAAGAGCCACCGAGCCATAATTTCAAATAAAATAAACTGTAACCATTTAAGTTCTTTACATATTGGAATACTGAACTGAACTCAAGACATATTCAGAATTTAAGTATTGTGCAGAAGGTCGATTCAGACCTTGAAACCTATAATGAGATGCTCAAGGGGACACTGTGTGGTTATATCAAAATGTAGGTTTTTTCCCCCCACCGGACCTGAATTGAACTCATAGTCTTCATTTGAATGAATAGGAACTCTGCTATTACTAACGCATGAGTTAATTTGCATGCATTGCTGTTGGCTAGCAAGCACTTAACAGTCTTCTCCCCCCCACCCTTTTTTAAAAAGCTATGTTCCTTTCCTCATGATTTTAATCAGTATGGCCTTCTACTTCATGCCCCTTTCCTGTGCTCTGCATAACACTGCTTACCTTGAAAGAGAATAACGTGATCAGTATCTATGTGGCTTTCCAGACAACTTCTTTATCATTCTGAACTATCTTTATGGTCTCTTCCTTGGTGACCTGGTATTCTTCCATCTTTTTTGTGCCTTTTTTTTCTTTTTTAAGCCTTTGGATCCTCACTCAGCTTTTTGTGTACTTAAGATGAAACCTGCGTGCTTTCTAGCTCAAGTAGGATTGAAGTAAATAAGGACAATAACACAATTGGTAGATGGCCAATAATCCGATAGATGCAGTAAAGTTAGACATCGCTTCCATCAATCATTACATCTCTGATAGGTACTGAAAGTCACAAAACTAAGCAGGAGTTGGCACATTGAAACGTAGAATGCAGGGACCCCCAAAAGGCTATTCTGTAGTTCTGGCAGTCTTTCAAATTGTGCCACTGAAACTTTACAATGAGGCTTTCTGCCAATACTTGGAATATTTGTGTCATGGATGTCCAGCCTTTTGGCTTGCTGGGGCAGCATTGAATGAAGAGGAATTGTCTTGGGCCACATATAAAATATACAATTAATGTAAATCAATAGCAATCTTCCTTTTTTAATGTTTTTTAATTACATGGGGCTGCATTATTAGTTGTCCAGGACTGAATGCAGTCAGAGGTCACAGGCTGGACATGTTTGGTTTGTTAAGATTACATTTGGAACCTTGTCCAGCCTTTTACGTGATTAAAATTATTTTATATAATATTTTTATTTTGTATATGTGAAGGTATCATAGGAACCAAGTTGGGAAAAAACAGCAAGAGTGACACCACACACATACACACACACACACACACACACACAACCAGAAGGTTAGTATAAGAACATTCCATCCTTTTCTTTAGCAATTTCTTTACAGGTCCACATCGTAGTTTCTATTTTATGAAAAACTTTCAGGAGGGAATGTGGGTGAAATAGTTCTCTCCTTAAAGGTAATCTGAAATCTCATATGCTTTTATAAAGTAAGAAAGAGAAAAGAAAAAGAAAGCAAAGTAAAAGCCAAAAGTGCAAGAAAAGAAAACTAAAAAAAACTAGAAAACAAAAAAAGATACAAAGAAAGTTTCCAATATTCTTCACAGCAGTTATAAGTATAATTATATTTTAACCTCTGTCTCTAAATTACATTGTCATACTCTTTCTATAATCTAGCCTGTCTAATCATCAAAGCCATAAATTACAAGTACATTTTTTATTTTTATGCAAAAAGTGCATAAGAGGTTTCAGTCACCAAAAATGTAATGTCTTTTCTCTAATCAAAGAAGTTAGTGTATCTCAGCAAGATCTGTCAATTCCAACAACCATTCCTCCATAGTGGGTAGTATCAAATCATTCCATCTCTGGGTATGTAATAATCTCAACACAATCGTATCTTGAAATATGATATTATTGAAATAATGTTCCATGGCTTTTTTTCTTAACTGTTTATCAGTCAGTCCTAAAATAAAATGTTCTGGCTTCAACTGAAACTACTTCTTTGTGTTTCTTCTTTCTTATTTTATATTACTTTGTATTAATTTTCTACCTTTCTTTTTAAAAGTTCTAATAAAAAGTTATATGTGAAGTCTTATAATACTAAAAGTTATATATGAAATCTTATATGCTATTATTTTGTAGCGTTTATTCCCACCCATCTCACAAATATATTTATTCAGAAGAAGCTAGGGGAATTTCTTTCTTAGTAAAATGGCTAGGATTACAATTTAAGCCATTTGTGCCTTTTGTTGCATCCTCTAATAAACTGCTTGTCTGGCAGAATGGAAACAAAAATTTTAAATCTGTATTGTTATTTGTGTATTTTAATTGATTGTCCGCCGCCCTGAGTCCTACGAGGAGAAGGGCGGGATATAAATCTAAATAATAAATAAATAAATAAATAAATAAATAAAACCATTTGGGCAATTTTAGCTGTCAGTCCACCAAGCCAGGGCTTTTCAACCAGTGGTATGGGTACCACCTGTGGTACATTGGCACCTGGCAGGTGGTACGCAACCATCCTAGAAAAGTGGTAGCAGGGGAGGGGAATGAGCTGAACCGATGGCAGCACCGCACAAGCCCAAGCGAGAGATGGCTGGAGCTGCAGGGCTGTCAGGGCTCAGAGGAAGCATCAGGATCAGTGCCGCTTTCCAGCTGATCGGCGCTTCTTCGGGGCTGTCAGGGCTCAGTGGAAGCACCAGGATCAGCGCCAGGCTCCAGCTGGAGCTTGGCGCTGATCCTGGTGCTTCTGCTGAGCCCAGAAGATCAGCTGGAATGTTGCAGCATCTCCAGGGTCTTGTGATTTACATTCAGATGCTTGGCAACTGATTCATATTTATGACGGTCACAGTGTCCCAGGGTCATGTGAAGTGACCAAAACCTGCTGCAACCACCCAGCAGATGGGTGGAATAAAAACCAAACACCCCCCACCCCACCTCCGCTGCTAATCCTCAACAGAAATGCTCACAACAATGAAAACCTCGAACAGGAGGAAGGGCGCCGCTGGGTGGGCAGGCAGGTGTCTTGCTCGGCTGTGGCTTGGGGGGCACTTTTTTCAGTGCCATTGTAACTTCGAACAGTCATTAAGCGAACTGTTGTAAGTCAAGGACTACCTGTACTTTATCACTTTTTTCCCTTTTTTTTTTTTTTTTGGTCATCGAGTTTTTGATACCTTGCTAGGTGTCTGTTGGTACTCGGATATTGCCATATCCTAAAAGTGGTACAATGGGTGAAAAGGTTGAAAAGCCCTGGCCAAGATAGAGAAGTACATCTCAGAGTTTTTTATATGCCAGTTTAACTTCTGTGAGAAAATAAAGGTGAGATGTTGATAACAACAAAAATATGATCAACTCATTTGCATTTTGCCACTTTTTTTCAGCAATGTTATCAGCAATGTTCATAAAGGTTACTTTAACTATGGATCTGTTTCATGTAAATGAATGATAAAAATTCAGCAATAATCAAGGAGTTGATGATGTTTACACGTTAAGTGAAAGAGCCACAATGCCAGACAAATAGGGCTTAAGACATCAGTGCCGAACACCATGGCATCTTAGTGGGGGGGTGAGAGCTATTTGCTTGGAAATTTTTATTATGAGTTCTATAAATAGCAGATTAATTGCAGGAGGCATTAAGGAAGCAGAAAACTAAAAACAAAAGCTTATGTTGTATATACATTTTTAGAGGATCAGTATCTCTACATAAGCTGATTGTTTAAACTGAAATATAAATAAATAAAAAAAATAAATAAAAGTGCTGATTGCTTAAATTGAAACAAAAATCAAAAAGTGTTTATTTTACTATAACAGAGTTACGGCAAGAGTAACTCTGGTTCACTATATAATACTATTAACAGCATCTATGTACTGTAGCTTGAATGACTGGAGTAACTGAGGCTGTCTACCTCTCTGCTGGAAATAAGGAGGAATTTCCTGACCGTGAGAACAATTAATTAACAGAACTGCTTGCCTCTTGGCATTGTGGGTGCTCCATCACTGGAGGTTTTCAAGAAAAGATTGGACAACCATTTGTTCAGGATGGCATAAGGGCTCCTGCTTTGGGCACGGAGTTGTACTAGAAGATCTCCAAGGTCCCTTCCAGTCCTATGTATCAAGAGTAAAAATTTGGCAGCTATGTGCCTCTTTGTTTTTATCTTGCCATTAGAGTAAGGTGGAGAAAATTATGCTTTGACTGGGTTAGTTAGAGAAACGTAACCTCTCCAGTTCTTCAGAAGTTTGATGAGAGAAGGCTGTCTGGAAACCTTTCAAGGACATTTTAGCAGGTGTGAAGAAGCTAGCAGACGGTTCTCATAACAAAGAGAATTTGTTTATATGAGCTATGTGAACATCTGGGGTGATTATGCTATGGTTAGATGCCTTGGGATTTTAGAGTTAGTTTTCCTTCACCTGTACCATGCCATGTATTCAATAAACCAGTAAGCTTTTCAGAAATGAAAGTAATCCTGCACTTTATTTGGATATTTGAGCTGGAGGGTAACACTATGATTCTATAATTGCAGACTTTTCCTTTTTTCAAGAGAGCTAGGTCATTATCCATGGAATTTACTGGGTAAAATATCTATGTGGTTTTTCAGTCCTTCCTCCTGCACAGCATGAAATTATGTTTTCACCATTGTCACTAAGTGATCATTTGTTTCCAATATCTTATACTACTGCTATCTGGTATAGGTGTCTGCTTGCTTCAGCTTGGCAGCTGAAGTAATCGTCACACTTTGCTGGGAATATATACTCTTGGTATATTCCTTGCTCATCCCTCCCAAAAGAAAGCAAGACAACAAGACTTGAAGGAGGGATGCATTTCAGTAGTTGTGTTCCTATGAATTTTTTCGGATGCTAAATCAAGAAAATAATATAAAATTGTGATTCAAGCAAGCACATTTAACTAAACTGTATAAATCCCAAAAATCTGTTTGATACTGAATCAATAAACCAAATACTGAACAGCATATAATCCATAAATTCAATCACAACAAAGCATTTCTAAAATTCAGAAGTTAATCTTGAGAAGTACAGTCCACAAAATATATGATCTATCTTTTTATCTGGTATTGATTTTATTACCTTGACATCACCAAAGATAGAGTCATGCCAACACATGCTATTTTTGCAAATTTGTCCTGTTTTTTTTGTTCATTATAAATGATGAACGTCACTAGTTTTGAAAGAAGAAATATTATTGTAGTTTTTGTATTAGTCATTAAGGTGAATAATTGATAATTTAAATAAATAAATATAAATATATTAAGATTCCTAATTCAGAATCTTAAAAGCTACAAGCTCTCAGTACAATGTGTTCTGAGGAGGAAAAAATTCAGACACAGGGATTCCAACAAATACTAAAATTTTATTTATTTATTTATTTATTTGTTTAAATTTTTATCCCGCCCTTCTCCTTACGGACTCAGGGCGGCTGACAGCCTAGTAAAACAGATACAAAGATAAAAACACCCACTTTAAAACCTAATTAAAATGAAATATTTGATGTGGCCTATGTCAATTTAAAATTATTCTTAAAACCCCACTAAAAATTCCCCTAGGCCA
>NW_015393514.1:0-4039 GCF_001527695.2 Protobothrops mucrosquamatus | reverse complement strand
TTGTTCCACTGGTTAATTGTTCTCACTGTCAGGAAGTTTCTCCTTAGTTCTAGATTGCTTCTCTCCTTGATTAGTTTCCACCCGTTGCTTCTTGTCCTGCCTCCAGGCGCTTTGGAAAATAGCTTGACTCCCTCTTCTTTATGGCAACCCCTGAGATATTGGAACACTGCTATCATGTCCCCTCTCGTCCTTCTCTTCAACAGGCAGGATGTTCTAACCCTATTACAAATTAATATGTGAATAATGAGTTCTACTTTGACTGAAATTCATATCTAATTTGTGCTTGCCACATAAGCAGCGGAACAATCTAGTTTTGTCATACCTGACATTAGATCAAGTATAAATCCTAGTCCATAAACTGAATCTAAAAAACTGTTTTGGTGTTACCTGTATACTTGGACCTGATCCTAGGACCTGAATTTTGTTTGCTGGCTTCTAAACATGAATCACATTTCTTTCTTTTATATACCAAAGGTTCAAGGAAAGTATTCAGAAATCTTCAGAAAGAAATCTATAGATCTTACACATAAACAGGCCTTTCGTTGTACAATATAGAAATGTCACATCGCCAACAAAGTCTTTTTAATTTCGCCATAGCAAAAAAATGGTTTAACTTGATACTGTACTGGGGGTGTTGCAGAACAGCTAGTTGATCATCCTGTTAAACAAAAGCCTAGTGTACTGTACTCTGAAAGACACATTACAGTTCAATACTGGCCACAGAAGGATAAAGCAACTTTGAACATTTAAGAACAAGTTGAATATTCATGTTTTTAAACTGAAGTTGGACTACATGTTTAAAATGAACACAGAGCATTTTGCCCATAGTACATAGTCATTTTATTAAGTAATTTTATCTCTGCAGTTATTTTTGCTTCTATCCAATAGGATTCTCAAAATCATTTATCTGACCAAAAGATCAGTTAACCTTTTCTATATGAATGATCTTTCTCTATGGTGGTGGATTTTCCCCCATTGACAAAGATGCTGTAATGGGAATAATGAGGGAGTTATAAAACTGTCTTTTGTCACCAAATGTAATGTACTTTATGTCATTCGTGCCATTTGCATAATTCCCAGTATGAACACCAAAATTCTTGGCATCCGAGTTCATGGCAGATGAAACAGTCAGCAAAAGTGTCACCAAAATAAGCACGTAGAGGCCCAATATGATGAGTTTCCAAAAGCAGCAAGACAGAATATTATTTGTTTGCTTTCTTAGACAGTAAAACTTTTACATCAGAGTCTCAGAGAAGAGGTAGCATCATCTGAGACACACCTCTCTACTAATCATAAAATTGGTAAACCGCAGCAGCCCCAATGTCCAATATTTGCAAACAATTCTATTGCAACCTTTGTGTCAATTTCCTATAGTCTATCTGGCAGTAATCTGGCGATAATCACATCCACTTATTCCATTAATTATTTATTCAAGATTTGGACATTGGCAGCAAACAATGGGAATTATAGCCTCCCACATCTGAAAGGGCTTTTTATGTGGAAGTCCCATTAAACTTAGTGGCTGAATTAAAACACACCCTAAACTATAGTATGGTTTGCTAGGTTTTGATTTAATAAACTGAGTAAACACAATTTTTGGATGTATTATGATTGGATGAATCCAACCCATTTTTGTTTATTCAGCAATTCAGTATTAAACAATCAATGGTTTAACAAAATGTATCAACACAGCTGGATTGCTTCAGCATCCAAGAGGAGAATTGCACTTTCAATAAGTTTATATATAATTATAGGAGAGTTCTTCTGATTTGACTAAATAGCCCAAATGGAAATAGGATTGCTCTCAAACAAAGAGTAAATCGAAACTGGAGTATCCCAAAGCTGACTGATTAGAACTTTCCAGTCAATGGGACAAAATGCTGAAAGACTACTAAGATTGTCCTACAGTTCAGCCCTGTTTTCTCGTCTTCAGAAAGAAGCTAAAAGAGTTTGATCTACAGGATTTTGTTTTATTTTTGCATCAAATGCTTGTTTGGAAAATTCTCAACTTCTGAAATTTTAGTTCCTTCTGCATCTGCAATTCATCCTTTATTTCTGTTCTACTGCACTTTCTGTAACTTTGATGCCAAGGGAGCAGAAAACGTTTTTAATTTTTAAAATGTCATTCATAAATATTTCTCACTAATATAATTCAGTAACCCATGTATTTTTGAAAGTTTATAGGCTGTTGTCTCCATTTTCATTAAAAAAAAGTACAGTATACATACAGATAGATAAGAGAGGGAACTTGAACCCTGGTCAATACCTGTACACAACATTTAGTTTTCTTGACACCAAAAACTAAAACCACTACAGAAGTGGTTTTCCATTGCCTTTTCAAATTTCCCCCCAACTTTTCTAGTCTAGCCTACCATCCTGGATTTCCCAAATGGTCTGCCTTCTAGTTCTAGTATTAACCAAGACTGGTTTTGCTTAACTTTTGGCATGGATGTAAGCCAAGGTTGGCTGTCTTAACATGTGACACAGAAGGTAAGGTCAGCATTTAGATGGAAGATTTAGGCCAGACTGAAAACATGAAAAATATACTGGAAGAAAGGAATGGCAAATGAGTTTGGCATTATTGCCAAGAAAACTGCATGGTGGCATCCATATAGTCGCCAAAGCTCCAATCAATAGCAATATGGATATCTTTAATTTTAAAAATGCGAAGTCTTAAAAGAGCTGGAAACAGGTGAGAATGAAGTATTGATATTCAGACATCTTTGCTCTTGGATTATTATTTAACATATATCAGAATGGCTAGGATTGCCGGTTGCCTATTACTATAAGACACACACACACACACACACACACACACATTACACTTCTTTATACTACAGCGTGTCTATCCTTGAATATCTCAATTCTCAATAGCACTGTACAACAGGTGTTCCAGATACGGTAGCCAGAAGAGTAACCTCGATGGGATTTATACTATTTCTTAGAAAATATGCTTGAGTACTATCGTAGTATCAGGCTGAAAAACTCCCAAATACATTTTATTATATTAGAAAGTTTAAGGTATTTGAATCCTAATTCCATAATAAGCGTCACTCCTTAACGTGTTCTAAGTTTGATTTTTATAACAACGATCTTATTTCGATTAGCTTTCCGGGGAAAAAAAAATGCAATTGTTCTGGCAGAAGAGAGAAGGAAGACACGTAGAAAAAGAACTACGGGAAAATGGAAAATAAAAACAAAGGGGCCCACGAGATGTGGTAATTTAGATGCAACTTATCACATTTGGTGGACATGTAGAGATGTAAAAGCTTTTTGGATTAAGATTTGGTGGAATATGCAACAGATTTTTAACAGAAAGATAAAATTTACACCGCAATTATTTCTTTTGGGTATTATGGAAGATTTAAATTCTAAAGAAATGATTTTGATGTTGCATTGTATAACGGCAGCAAGGTTATTGGTTGCCCAAAACTGGAAGAAGAATGCATTACCTGCTATGGATGATTGGAGAATGAAGGTGTCGTACTTTGCAGAAATGGCTAAGATTTCCGCATACTTGAAAGATCAATCTCAAGAAAAATTTATTTTGGTTTGGAGAAGATGGATAGATTATATTCAGAGAAAGTATGAGATGAATAAATATTATATAGCCTTTGAGTAGACTTTATATTATTTTTATTTATTTATTATAATTTATGTAATTATATTATTATTCATTATATAGCTATTGTATATATTTTATGGTTATGTTAAGTTGATATTTGTTTATTTGTTTTTGAGTTAAAGTATGTTTATATTTGATTGTAAAAAAAAAAAAAAAAGATTGAAGAGACGACCGTGGAAAGAAAATTAAGTTTGAAGAAACGAAGGGAAGAGCAGTTTTTTAAAAGACTGGAACGAACAGATCGGGCTACGCCTCCGCAGGCGGCGTGGTTTACGTGGCCTTGTTCCAATGTCCAGCCAAAGGAGATACCCAATTGTCGTCAGCGTTCGAAAAGAAGCAGATTGGCCAATGGGAAGCGCCAGATTACACTCCGAGATTGATTCCACGCCGGCCAGAAACGTCGCCTCCTCTTCG
>NW_015393513.1:9641-14248 GCF_001527695.2 Protobothrops mucrosquamatus | reverse complement strand
CATGCATTTTACCAGGAAACATAGATAGCGCAGCCTAGAAAAGTCAGTGCCCTCCTAACCATACCCAAGCAGTCCAAATTTGTTGGTGATGTCCATTTTGCTCTATGAGTTCATGGTGATCTAACCCTAACCCTAAGTGGAATTTTGTTCCAGAGGTGTTTTCCCATGTATTTTACCAGGAAACATAGATAGGGCAGGCTAGAAAAGTCAGTGCCCTCCTAACCATACCCAAGCACTCCGAGTTTGTTGGCGATATCCTTTTTGCTCTCTGACTTCATGTTGACCTAACCCAAACCCTAAGTGGAATTTTCCTCCAATGGGACTTTCCCATGCATTTTACCAGGAAACATAGGGCAGGCTAGAAAAGTCAGTGCCCTCCTTACCATACCCAAGCAGTCCAAATTTGTTGGCGATGTCCATTTTGCTCTATGAGTTCTTGGTGACCTAACCCTAACTCTAAGTGGAATTTTCCTCCAATGGGATTTTCCCATTTATTTTACCAAGAAATATAGATAGCGCAGCCTAGAAAGGTCAGTGCCCTCCTAACCATATCCAACTATTCTGAGTTTGTTGGTGATGTCTATTTTACTCTATGAGTTCATGTTGACCTAACCCTAACCCTAAGTGGAATTTTCCTCCAATGGGATTTTCCCACGCATTTTAAAAAGAAACATAGATAGGGCAGGCTAGAAATGTCAGTGCCCTCCTAACCATATCCAAGCACACCGAGTTTGTTGGCGATATCCCTTTTGCTCTCTGACTTCATGTTGACCTAACCCTAACCCTAAGTGGAATTTTCCTCCAATGGGACTTTCCCATGCATTTTACCAGGAAACATAGGGCAGGCTAGAAAAGTCAGTGCCCTCCTAACCATACCCAAGCAGTCCAAATTTGTTGGCGATGTCCATTTTGCTCTATGAGTTCATGGTGACCTAACCCTAACCCTAAGTGGAATTTTCCTCCAATGGGATTTTCCCATGTATTTTACCAGGAAATATAGATTGGGCAGGCTAGAAAAGTCAGTGCCCTCCTAACCATACGCAAGCACTCCGAGTTTGTTGGCGATATCCTTTTTGCTCTCTGACTTCATGTTGACCTAACCCTAACCCTAAGTGGAATTTTCCTCCAATGGGACTTTCCCATGCATTTTACCTGGAAACATAGCGCAGCCTAGAAAGGTCAGTGCCCTCCTAACCTTATCCAACTATTCTGATTTTCTTGGTGATGTCTGTTTTGCTCTATGAGTTCATGTTGACCTAACCCTAACCCTAAGTGTAATTTTCCTCCAATGGGATTTTCCCACGCATTTTACCAGGAAACATAGATAGCGCAGCCTAGAAAAGTCAGTGCCCTCCTAACCATACCCAAGCACTCCGAGTTTGTTGGCGATGTCTATTTTGGTCTATGAATTCATGGTGACCTAACCCTAACCCTAAGTGGAATTTTCCTCCAATGGGATTTTCCCATGTATTTTACCAGGAAATATAGATTGGGCAGGCTAGAAAAGTCAGTGCCCTCCTAACCATACCCAAGCACTCCGAGTTTGTTGGCGATATCCTTTTTGCTCTCTGACTTCATGGTGACCTAACCTTAACCCTAAGTGGAATTTTCCTCCAATGGGACTTTCCCATGCATTTTACCAGGAAACATAGGGCAGGCTAGAAAAGTCAGTGCCCTCCTTACCATACCCAAGCAGTCCAAATTTGTTGGCGATGTCCATTTTGCTCTATGAGTTCATGGTGACGTAACCCTAACCCTAAGTGGAATTTTCCTCCAATGGGATTTTCCCACGCATTTTACCAGGAAACATAGATAGGGCAGGCTAGAAATGTCAGTGCCCTCCTAACCATATCCAAGCACTCCGAGTTTGTTGGCGATATCCCTTTTGCTCTCTGACTTCCTGTTGACCTAACCCTAACCCTAAGTGGAATTTTCCTCCAATGGGACTTTCCCATGCATTTTACCTGGAAACATAGGACAGCCTAGAAAAGTCAGTGCCCTCCTAACCATACCCAAGCACACCGAATTTGGTGGCGATGTCCATTTTGCTCTATGAGTTCATGGTGACCTAACCCTAACCCTAAGTGGAATTTTCCTCCAATGTGATTTTTCCATGTATTTTACCAGGAAATATAGATAGCGCAGCCTAGAAAGGTCTGTGCCCTCCTAACCATATCCAACTATTCTGATTTTCTTGGTGATGTCTGTTTTGCTCTATGAGTTCATGTTGACCTAACCCTAACCCTAAGTGTAATTTTCCTCCAATGGGATTTTCCCACGCATTTTACCAGGAAACATTGATAGCGCAGCCTAGAAAAGTCAGTGCCCTCCTAACCATACCCAAGCACTCCGAGTTTGTTGGCGATGTCTATTTCGGTCTATGAATTCATGGTGACCTAACCCTAACCGTAAGTGGAATTTTCCTCCAATGGGATTTTCCCATGTATTTTACCAGGAAACATTGATAGGGCAGGCTAGAAAAGTCAGTGCCCTCCTAACCATACCCAAGCAGTCCAAATTTGTTGGCGATGTCCATTTTGCTCTATGAGTTCATGTTGACCTAACCGTAACCCTAAGTGTAATTTTCCTCCAATGGGATTTTCCCACGCATTTTACCAGGAAACATAGATAGGGCAGGCTAGAAATGTCAGTGCCCTCCTAACCATACCGAAGCACTCCGAGTTTGTTGGCGATATCCCTTTTGCTCTCTGACTTCATGTTGACCTAACCCTAACCCTAAGTAGAATTTTCCTCCAATGGGACTTTCCCATGCATTTTACTAGGAAACATAGGGCAGCCTAGAAAAGTCAGTGCCCTCCTAACCATACCCAAGCACACCGAATTTGGTGGCGATGTCCATTTTGCTCTATGAGTTCATGGTGACCTAACCCTAACCCTAAGTGGAATTTTCCTCCAATGGGATTTTTCCATGTATTTTACCAGGAAATATAGATAGCGCAGCCTAGAAAGGTCAGTGCCCTCCTAACCATATCCAACTATTCTGATTTTCTTGGTGATGTCTGTTTTGCTCTATGAGTTCATGTTGACCTAACCCTGACCCTAAGTGTAATTTTCCTCCAATGGGATTTTCCCACGCATTTTACCAGGAAACATAGATAGCGCAGCCTAGAAAAGTCAGTGCCCTCCTAACCATACCCAAGCACTCCGAGTTTGTTGGCGATGTCTATTTTGGTCTATGAATTCATGGTGACCTAACCCTAACCCTAAGTGGAATTTTCCTCCAATGGGATTTTCCCATGTATTTTACCAGGAAACATTGATAGTGCAGGCTAGAAAAGTCAGTGCCCTCCTAACCATACCCAAGCAGTCCAAATTTGTTGGCGATGTCCATTTTGCTCTATGAGTTCATGGTGATCTAACCCTAACCCTAAGTGTTATTTTCCTCCAATGGGATTTTCCCACGCATTTTACCAGGAAACATAGATAGCGCAGCCTAGAAAGGTTAGTGCCCTCCTAACCATACCCAAGCAGTACAAATTTGTTGGTGATGTTTATTTTGCTCTATGAGTTCATGTTGACCTAACCCTAACCCTAAGTGGAATTTTCCTCCAATGGGATTTTCCCACGAATTTTACCAGGAAACATAGATAGGGCAGGCTAGAAATGTCAGTGCCCTCATAACCATACCCAAGCACTCCGAGTTTGTTGGCGATATCCCTTTTGCTCTCTGACTTCATGTTGACCTAACCCTAAGTGGAATTTTCCTCCAATGGGACTTTCCCATGCATTTTACCAGGAAACATAGGGCAGGCTAGAAAAGTCAGTGCCCTCCTAACCATACCCAAGCACTCCGAGTTTGTTGGTGATGTCTATTTTGGTCTATGAATTCATGGTGACCTAACCCTAACCCAAAGTGTAATTTTCGTCCAATGGGATTTTCCCGTGTATTTTACCAGGAAATATAGATTGGGCAGCCTAGAAAAGTAGTGCCCTCTTTACCATACCCAAGCACTCCGGGTTTGTTGGCGATATCCATTTTGCTGTCTGACTTCATGTTGACCTAACCCTAACCCTAAGTGGAATTTTCCTCCAATGGCATTTTCCCATGCATTTTACTAGGAAACATAGATAGGGCAGGCTAGAAAAGTCAGTGCTTTCCTAACCATACCCAAGCACACCAAATTTGGTGGTGATGTCCATTTTGCTTTATGAGTTCATGGTGACCTAACCCTAACCCTAAGTTGAATTTTCCTCCAATGGGATTTTCCCATGTATTTTACCAGGAAATATAGATAGCGTAGCCGAGAAAGGTCAGTGCCCTCCTAACCATATCCAACTATTCTGAGTTTGTTGGTGATTTCCATTTTGCTCTATGAGTTCATGGAAGGGGGAGTTCCCCTTGTTGATCTATGCCCACCAGGTTTCCAGGCATTCCATCGGCCGAGATCCCGGGGTAGGGGCGGTGGGGTGGCGGTCATTATAAGGGAGAGCCTATGTCCAAGGGAGGCCACTGTGCCTCAGATAGACGGTGTGGAGTCCCTCCTTGTGAAGTGGGGACATGGGGTGCAAGTGGGCCTGTTGATAATATACCTGGCCCCCTGCTATGTGTCAACGGCCCTGCCTGAGCTGGCCGACGTGATAGCCGG
>NW_015393513.1:5552-7118 GCF_001527695.2 Protobothrops mucrosquamatus | reverse complement strand
ACCATATCCAACTATTCTGAGTTTGTTGGTGATGTCTATTTTACTCTATCAGTTCATGTTGACCTAACCCTAACCCTAAGTGTAATTTTCCTCCAATGGGATTTTCCCACGCATTTTACCAGGAAACATAGATAGCGCAGCCAAGAAAAGTCAGTGTCCTTCTAACCATACCCAAGCACTCCGAGTTTGTTGGTGATGTCTATTTTGGTCTATGAATTCATGGTGACCTAACCCTAACCCTAAGTGTAATTTTCCTCCAATGGGATTTTCCCATGTATTTTACCAGGAAATATAGATTGGGCAGGCTAGAAAAGTCAGTGCCCTCCTAAACATACTCAAGCACTCCGAGTTTGTTGGCGATATCCTTTTTGCTCTCTGAGTTCATGGTGACCTAACCCTAACCCTAAGTGGAATTTTTCTCCATTGGGATTTTCCCATGTATTTTACCAGGAAACATTGATAGGGCAGGCTAGAAAAGTCAGTGCCCTCCTAACCATACCCAAGCAGTCCAAATTTGTTGGCGATGTCCATTTTGCTCTATGAGTTCATGGTGATCTAAACCTAACCCTAAGTGGAATTTTCCTCCAATGGGATTTTCCCATGCATTTTACCAGGAAACATAGGGCAGCCTAGAAAGGTCAGTGCCCTCTTAACCATACCCAAGCAGTCCAAATTTGTTGGTGATGTTTATTTTGGTCTATGAGTTCATGTTGACCTAAACCTAACCCTAAGTGGAATTTTCCTCCAATGGGATTTTCCCATGCATTTTACCAGGAAACATAGGGCAGCCTAGAAAGGTCAGTGCCCTCCTAACCATATCCAACTATTCTGAGTTTGTTGGCGATGTCTATTTTGCTCTATGAGCTCATGGTGACCTAACCGTAACCCTAAGTGGAATTTTCCTCCAATGGGATTTTCCCATGTATTTTACCAGGAAATATAGATAGCGCAGCCTAGAAAGGTCAGTGCCCTCCTAACCATATCCAACTATTCTGAGTTTGTTGGCGATGTCTATTTTGCTCTATGATTTCATGTTGACCTAACCCTAACCCTAAGTGGAATTTTCCTCCAATGGGATTTTCCTATGTATTTTACCAGGAAACATAGATAGGGCAGGCTAGAAATGTCAGTGCCCTCCTAACCATACCCAAGCACTCCGAGTTTGTTGGTGATAACCCTTTTGTTCTCTGACTTCATGTTGACCTAACCCTAACCCTAAGTTGAATTTTCCTCCAATGGGACTTTCCCATGCATTTTACCAGGAAACATAGATAGCGCAGCCTAGAAAAATCAGTGCCCTCCTAACCATACCCAAGCACACCAAATTTGGTGGTGATGTCCATTTTGCTCTATGAGTTCATGGTGACCTAACCCTAACCCTAAGTGTAATTTTCCTCCAATGGGATTTTCCCACGCATTTTACCAGGAAACATAGATAGCGCAGCCTAGAAAGGTCAGTGCCCTCCTAACCATACCCAAGCAGTCCAAATTTGTTGGTGATGTTTATTTTGCTCTATGAGTTCATGTTGACCTAAGCCTAACCCTAAGTGGAATTTTCCTCCAATG
>NW_015393513.1:0-1883 GCF_001527695.2 Protobothrops mucrosquamatus | reverse complement strand
CCAAGCAGTCCAAATTTGTTGGTGATGTTTATTTTGCTCTATGAGTTCATGTTGACCTAAGCCTAACCCTAAGTGGAATTTTCCTCCAATGGGATTTTCCCACGCATTTTACCAGGAAACATAGATAGGGCAGGCTAGAAATGTCAGTGCCCTCCTAACCATACCCAAGCACTCCGAGTTTGTTGGCGATGTCTATTTTTCTCTCTGACTTCATGTTGACCTAACCCTAACCCTAAGTGGAATTTTCCTCCAATGGGACTTTCCCATGCATTTTACCAGGAAACATAGGGCAGGCTAGAAAAGTCAGTGCCCTCCTAACCATACCCAAGCAGTCCAAATTTATTGGATATGTCCATTTTGCTCTATGAGTTCATGGTGATCTAACCCTAACCCTAAGTGTAATTTTCCTCCAATGGGATTTTCCCACGCGTTTTACCAGGAAACATAGATAGCGCAGCCTAGAAAAGTCAGTGCCCTCCTAACCATACCCAAGCACTCCGAGTTTGTTGGCGATGTCTATTTTGGTCTATGAATTCATGGTGACCTAACCCTAACCCTAAGTGTAATTTTCCTCCAATGGGATTTTGCCACGCATTTTACCAGGAAACATAGGGCAGCCTAGAAAAGTCAGTGCCCTCCTAACCATAACCAAGCACACCGAATTTGGTGGCGATTTCCATTTTGCTCTCTGACTTCACGTTGACCTAACCCTAACCCTAAGTTGTATTTTCCTCCAATGGGACTTTCCCATGCATTTTACCAGGAAATATATATAGCGCAGCCTAGAAAGGTCAGTGCCCTCCTAACAATATCCAACTATTCTGAGTTTGTTAGTGATGTCTATTTTGCTCTATGAGTTCATGTTGACCTAACCCTAACCCTAAGTGTAATTTTCCTCCAATGGGATTTTCCCACGCATTTTACCAGGAAACATATTGCAGCCTAGAAAAGTCAGTGCCCTCCTAACCATACCCAAGCACTCCGAGTTTGTTGCCGATATCCTTTTTGCTCTCTGACTTCATGTTGACCTAACCCTAACCCTAAGTGTAATTTTCCTCCAATGGGAGTTTCCCACGCATTTTACCAGGAAACATAGATAGCGCAGGCTAGAAAAGTCAGTGCCCTCCTAACCATACCCAAGCACTCCGAGTTTGTTGGCGATATCCATTTTGCTGTCTGATTTCATGTTGACCTAAATCTAACCCTAAGTGGAATTTTCCTCCAATGGGATTTTCCCATGTATTTTACCAGGAAATATGGATTGGGCAGGCTAGAAAAGTCAGTGCCCTCCTAACTATACTCAAGCACTCCGGGTTTGTTGGCAATATCCTTTTTGCTCTCTGACTTCATGTTGACCTAACCCTAACCCTAAGTGGAATTTTCCTCCAATGGGATTTTCCCATGCATTTTACCAGGAAACATTGATAGGGCAGGCTAGAAAATTCAGTGCCCTCCTAACCATACCCAAGCACTCCGAGTTTGTTGGCGATGTCTATTTTGGTCTATGAATTCATGTTGACCTAACCCTAACCCTAAGTGGAATTTTCCTCCAATGGGATTTTCCCATGTATTTTACCAGGAAACATAGATAGGGCAGGCTAGAAAAGTCAGTGCCCTCCTAACCATACCCAAGCAGTCCAAATTTGTTGTCGATGTCCATTTTGCTCTATGAGTTCATGGTGATCTAACCCTAACCCTAAGTGTAATTTTCCTCCAATGGGATTTTCCCACGCATTTTACCAGGAAACATAGATAGCGCAGCCTAGAAAGGTCAGTGCCCTCCTAACCATACCCAAGCAGTCCAAATTTGTTGGTGATGTTTATTTTGCTCTATGAGTTCATGTTGACCTAAGCCTAACCCTAAGTGGAATTTTCCTCCAATG
>NW_015393512.1:6610-14251 GCF_001527695.2 Protobothrops mucrosquamatus | reverse complement strand
ATATATGCTTTGTTTACTTATATATGCTTTGTTTTCGAATTTTTGATTGCCCCAGCACCACGGTGTGTCTCCAGCACTTTGTATTCAGAACTAGAAAACCAATAAAATTTGTTTTAAAAAAAGATTCTTTAAGCTAAGGTAAACAATGCCTTGAAGTTCTTTGAAGAGTTTCATCTGTCGGAACCATGGCAGACAATGTTGTAAACTGGAGATAGATGATGTCTATGCCTCCCCTTCTGTTGAGAAAAACCAGAAAATCCAGTGATCTTTTGAAAAAGCACCTTTGGGACACAATATAACAAAGATGCTGAGACTCTAGAAAAAGTGCAGAGAAGAGCAACAAAGATGATCAGGGGACTGGAGGCTAAAGCATATAAGGAACGGCTGCTGGAATTGGGTATGTCTAGTTTAATGAAGAGAAGGACGAGGGGGGGGACAGGATAACAGTCTTTTAATATTTGAGGGGCTGCCATTTCTGGGCTGGGCAAAAGTTGGTTTTGAAAAGGAGCAGAGATCTTTCCCCACATTCTCCAAAGAGGGATGGAGAAAAGGAGGTGGACCAGACTAGACAAGGCCACAAGAGATCCCTTGTGCTACTTGACAGATCCCAGGGTACAAGTTTCCCCAAGGTAAATGTGAGTAAAAAGTCAGAAGTTCGACCTGAGGACATCTACTCCCCCCCCTCCAGTTCAGGCTTGTTGTTAGTTGCAAAGTCGTGTCCGACACATCGCGACCCCATGGACAACGTTCCTCCAGGCCTTCCTGTCCTCTACCATCTTCTGGAGTCCCTTTAAGCTCACGCCTCCTGCTTCAGTGACCCCATCCAGCCACCTCATTCTCCGTCGTCCCCTTCTTCTATTGCCCTCCTTCGTTCCCAGCATGAGGCTCTTCTCCAGTGAGTCCTTCCTTCTCATTAGGTGGCCAAAGGACTTGAGTTTCAACTTCAGGATCTGGCCTTTTCAAGAGCAGTCGGGGTTGATCTCCTCTAGGACTGACCGGTTTGATCGCCCTTGCAGTCCAGGGGACTCGCAGGAGTCTTCTCCAGCACCAGAGTTCAAAGGCCTCCATTCTTTGGCGCTCAGCCTTTCTTAGGATCCAACTTTCACAGCCATACATTGCAACTGGGAAAACCATGGCCTTGACTATACGCGCTTTTGTTGGCAGGGTGGTGTCTCTGCTTTTTAGTATGCTGTCTAGATTTGCCATAGCTTTCCTCCCCAGGAGCAAGCGTCTTCTAATTTCTTGGCTGCAGTCCCCATCTGTCCAGTTCAGGCTAGGGATCTCAATCAGACTATCCCAGGCAGAGAGCTGTTCAACATAATTGGTGACAAAAGGGTTGTGGACGTTCTCCTTCATTCTTTGAGTCAGGGAAGGACGGAATGGGGGGGCTGCTCCCGGGATGCCTGTGGCCCCAAACCCCATCGCCTCTGAGCATCCAAATCCATCCACAGATATGCTTTCAATTGCATTCATGTGCACGCACACGAACACACCTTTGTACAAAGGCTAAGCTGTAGCTAGCACCTGATTCAACTAATCCCCTGGAAGCTAAGCAGCTGGAAGGGAGACCACCAGGAGATCTCCCTCCCTATTTTCTTCCATCCCTCCTTCCTTCCCTGTATCCCTCCCTCCCTGCCATCTCCTTTCTTTTTTCCTCCTTCCCATCTTTCCTCCCTCCCTCTCTCCTTCCCATCTTTCCTCCCTCCTTCCCTCTCTCCCTTCCTACTTTCTTCCATCCCTCCTTCCTTCCCTGTATCCCTCCCTCCCTGCCATCCCCTTCCTTTTTTTCCTCCTTCCTTCCTTCCCTCCCTCTCTCCTTCCCATCTCTTTCCCCCCTCCCTCCATCCTTCCCTCTCTCCCTTCCTACTTTCTTCCATCCCTCCTTCTTCTCTCCTCCCCTCCTTTATTCGGTCCCTCCCTCCTTCCCTCTTCCATCCCTCCTTCCTTCCCTCTATCCCTCCCTCCCATCTCCTTCCTTCTTTTTCCTCCTTCCCTCTGTCCCTTCCACTCTCCCACCCATCTCCTTCCTCTCTCCCTCCATCCTTCCCTCCATCCCTCCCTACTTTCCTTCATCCTTTCTTCCATCCCTCCTTCTTCTCTCCTCGCCTCCTTTATTCCGTCCCTCCCTCTTTCCCTCTTCCATCCCTCCTTCCTTCCCTCTATCCCTCCCTCCCATCTCCTTCCTTCTTTTTCCTCCTTCCGTCTGTCCCTCCTCCCTTCCACTCTCCCACCCATCTCCTTCCTCTCTCCCTCCATCTTTCCCTCCATCCCTCCATACTTTCTTCCATCCCTCCTTTCCTCTCTCCCTCCCTCCTCTCTCCTCCCTCTCTCTCTCTCTCCCAACAGCATCTCAGGGCCTTCATCCTACTGGGGCCAAAAGGTGGATTGCACACTGGGGATCCCTGCTTGATCACCCCCAACAAAAATGCTCCCTCCCAGCCTTTGGGCTTCCTCTCCTCCTCCTCCTCCTCCTCCTCCTCCTCCTCCTCCTCCTCCTCCTTTTCCAGCAGCTGGCCTGCCTCATTGGTCCCCCTCCCCACAAGGGGCTGCGGCAGCTTTTCCGCCCCGTGCAAATTAATTAAGGAATCAGCACCCATTTAAGTCTAATTTAGCCATGTTTTCCAGTGGCAGCTTGCCTATCAATCAGGGTGAGTGACACATCCTGTCCGACACCGATGCCAAACACACCCTGGAGAATTGATCTGCCAGTTCAGTGCGGTTGCTCTCCCGGCTTGTTTTTTTCATTTTCATCTTTTGTTGAGTTTTAGCACCACTTCCCAAGGGGGAATCGCACAACGTAGCCGGAGTTCTGCAATCTGCAGTCACATTGCCCGGTCCCGGCTGAGGCTAATCCTGAATATTCCTTTTTTTTTCTTTTTCTTGCCTTTGTTTTGACGGACTGTTTGACACTTAAATCCGGAGATTCGTCCGGTTTTTCTGCAGAGAATTAAGTGAGATGTTGGCGGCTTTATCTCCACAACACAGGGAATCCTCTGCTTACAACGGTTCGTTTAGCGACCGTCCAAAGTAACCACGGCCCTGAAAAAAAGGGACTTATGACGGGTTTTCACGCTTAACGGCCTTCGCGGCACCCCCCAGGGTCACGTGATCAAAATTCAGACACTTGATCACTGACTCATATTTATGACGTTTGAAGCATCCCGGGGAGTCACGTGGTCTCCTCTGACAAGCAAAGTCAATGGTCACACTTAACGACTGTGTGACTATTTTAACAACAGCAGTGTCTCACTTAATGACAGTGGTGAGACGGGCCGTAAAATGGGACAAAACTCACTTCACACATGTTTCACTTAGCAACAGAAATTTTGAGCTCAAGAGTGGACATAAGTCGAGGGCTGCCTGTAGTTCACTACCTGGTAGGCCCATGGGCGGTAGGTCAAAAAATTCAAGATGGCGTCTGACTTCTGATCAAGACTTCACACTTTTTCTACCTGTGTTGCAGGTTAAAAATTGGTCTCTTACGGCCGCCATTTTGACTCTTTTGACCCCTCCAAGACGCTCCTGCAGTCGTTCAGGGAGATTTGAGTTTTGTTCTAGCATTTTTAAAGGGTTCAAGAGGATTTCCGTTATCACTGGACTCACGGACCTCAGCTTCCCTGGCCTGGATTGAGGCTTCACATTTGGGGAATTTCTGCTTTGAGTCAATGACTTCCAATTAGCTCTACAAAGTCACCAGCAACTCTCACTGAGGACGTATCTTGTGCAGTTCCAGTAATTAGGAGAATCTTCCTTCCTTCCTTCCTTCCTTCCTTCATTCATTCATTCATTCATTCATTCATTCCTCATCACATATCTTCCTTCCTTCTTGTCTTCCTTCCTCCATTTCTTCCTTCCTTCCTCATCACATATCTTTCTTCCTTCCTTCCTCATCACATATCTTCCTTCTTTCCTTTTCCTTCCTTCCTTCCTTCCTTCCTTTCTTCCTTCCTCATCACATATCTTTCTTGCTTCCTTCCTTCTTGTCTTCCTTCCTTCCTTCGTTCCTTCCTTCCTTCCCATCACATCTTCCTTCCTTCCTTCCTTCCTTCCTTCCTCATCACATATCTTCCTTCTTTCCTTTCCTTCTTTCCTTCTTTCCTTCCTTCCTTCCTTTCTTCCTTCCTTCCTCATCACATATCTTCCATCTTTCCTTTTCCTTCCTTCCTTCTTCCTTCCTTCCTTCCTTCCTTCATTCATTCATTCATTCATTCATTCCTCATCACATATCTTTCTTCCTTCCTCATCACATATCTTCCTTCTTTCCTTTTCCTTTCTTTCTTCCTTCCTTTTTTCCTTCCTTTCTTCCTTTCTTCCTTCCTCATCACATATCTTTCTTGCTTCCTTCCTTCTTGCCTTCCTTCCTTCATTCCTTCCCATCACATATCTTCGTTCCTTCCTTCCTTCCTTCCTTTCTTCCTTCCTTCCTCATCACATATCTTCCTTCTTTCCTTTTCCTTCCTTCCTTCCTTCCTTCCTTCCTTCCTTCCTCATCACATATCTTCCTTGCTTCCTTCCTTCTTGTCTTCCTTGCTTCCTTCGTTCCTTCCTTCCCCATCACATATCTTCCTTCCTTCTTTCTTTTCTTCCTTCCTTCCTTCCTTCTTTTCTTCCTTCCTTCAACACATATCTTCCTTCGTTCCTTCCTTCCTTCCTTCCTCATCACATTTCTTTCCTTCCTTTTTGTCTTCCTTCCTTCGTTCCTTCGCTCATTCCTTCCTTCCTTCCTCATCACATATCTTCCTTCCTTCCTTCTTGTCTTCCTTCCTTTGTTCCTTCCTTCCTTCCTTCCTTCCTCATCACATTTCCTTCTTTCCTTTTTGTCTTCCTTCCTTCGTTCCTTCGTTCGTTCGTTCATTCCTTCCTTCCTTATCACATATCTTCCTTCCTCCCTTCTTTTCTTCCTGCCAATGTGGCAATTTTACTCACAGGATATGGGAACGCTGCAATGGTAGCAAGTGTTCAAAGCGGTTGTAAGTCATTTTTTTCAGTGTGGTTGTAACCTTAAATGGTCCCTAAACAAATGGTTGTGAGTCAAGGGCTGCTTGTATGCGAAAGGGGCAAAGCATGAAGGGGGGGTCTATCATTTGTCCATGAGGGTTTATTTATTGGGAATTGCCTCCTGGAAGTGAATCAATCTTTTAAGCCATTTTTCCTCTTTCAAGGTTTCTGTCCTCTAAAAAAAATAAATTCCCCATCACAATCTAATTCCTTTTCATGAAAGCCAGCTGGCTGACTTTGGGCCTATCAACAGTTGATGACTTGGGGCCAATCACCAGGTGTCTGTGAGTTCTAGTCCCGCCTTAGGCCTGAAAGCCGCCTGGGTGACGTGGGGCCTATCCACAGGTGACAGTGAGTTCTAGTCCCGCCTTAGGCACAAAAGCCGGTTAGGTGACTTTGGGCCAATCACCTGAAAGCCAGCTGACTGACTTGGGGCCTATCAACAGGTGACTGTGAGTTCTAGTCCCGCCTTAGCCATGAAAGCCAGCTGGGTGACCTTGGACCAATCACCAGGAGATGGTGAGTCTTAGTCCCGCCTTAGGCACAAAAGCTGACTTGGTGACTTTGGCCCAGTCACTCTCTCACATCCCGCCCACCTGGCAGGGTTGTTGTTGGGAAAATAGCAGGAGAAAGGACCCCTAGATATGTTCACTGCTTTCAGTTGTTTATACAAAAACACAATAAAGGCAGGATATTGATAATGATGATGATGATGATGATGATGATGACGACGACAACAACAACAACAACAATAATAATAATAATAATAATAATAATAATAATAATAGCCTGTGTCCGAAAAGTCTTGGGAACATAGGATGGAAAAAGTGGTTGAGAATGAGAGGGTGAAGATCTGGTGGGACTTTCGAATACAGACAGATCGCCATTTGGAACACAACATGCCGGATATCGCAGTTGTAGAGAACCGAAGCGTACAGCTGATTGATATCGCTATACCAGGAGAGGCCAAAGTCGAAGAAAAAGAACTGGAAAAAATTACGAAATATCGCGACCTGGCCATCAGAACTGCGCGATTATGGATGAAACGTGTAACAGTGGTACCCATTGTCATCGGGGCACTGGGAACTATGTCCAAAAACTTTGCAAAATACATCAAGAAACTGCAGCTTCCTGCAATACCTCCAGCAATGTTACAAAAAACTGCGCTACTCGGAACATCTTATATTTTAAGGAGGTACCTGGTTGACACCTAGGATGCTGGCAGGAACCCATGTCAACCATCAGCCCCAGCCAATTTGAATGTTCAGTTGACTGAGGTTCATGTTTAATGAATAAAAGATAATAATAATAGTAATAATAATAATAATAATAATAATAATAATAATAATAATAATAATAATAATAATAATAATAATAATAATAATAATAATATTTTTCCTGGAATGGCTCCTCCAGCACCATCCTCCAGCATCACTTGACACAGCCAGAGGCCAAATCTATCATCACAAACATCTGGCCTCTCGTCCAGATTGCCTCTTAGCTGTTAGCCGCAATGATTTCTTTAAAAATTTATTACACAAGTCTTATCTTTTTTTTTTCTTTTCTTTTTTTTCCCCCTTTTCTTGGGGCAACCCTATTAAATTAAAGCGTCTTGTTCTTCGCCTGCCCGATTTAACGGCGCATAAACATTCTAACCAAAACAGACCACTGGCTCATTACAACCGTTTATGAAATATTAAAAGGCGTTTCAAAATAAAAATAAAAACGAAATAAATTATTCAGCCGGGTGCCTTCCAGTGGTTTATAGGACAATGTGAGGCGGCCTAAGATACATCAAACGTAGCCGAGATATACGGAGCCTGATGGAAAAGAAGGAAGAGTTCCTGGGAAGTAAGTCACGGGGAGGTTTAAACTGGGTTTGTTACATTATAAACCGGGATGCACAGTTTAAGGAAGCTGAGTTGAAAATGAACCCCTCAAAGGGTTGAGTTGGGGCCAGGCCTAAGTTGAAATTAAATTACAAGCACTCCTCGGTTTACGACTATTTCTTTCATGACCGTTCGAAATCCCAACGGCCATGAAGCGATTTATGATCGTTTTTCACATTTAACGACCACTGCACCATCCTCAGGGTCACGTGATCAAAATTCAGATGCTCGGCAACTGGCAGGTATCTGTGACGGTTGACTGTCTCAGTGTCACGTGATCACCCATTGCAACCTGGCTGGCTGGGGAATTCTGGGGGTTGAAGTCCACCCATCTTAAAAGTTGCTCGGGTTGAGAAACCCTGGATAGAGAGAGGATGTCCCCTAGGTCAAAAATTGTAAACAAGGGGTAATCCTCAACTTACGACCGCCATTATGGGAATTCCATCATTAAGCAAGGCAGTTGATAAGTGAGGTGGCATCCAATTTTACAGCCTTTGTTTGTCACAGTCATGAAGTGAATCGCTGTGACGGTAAACTGAATTATGTGATTGTTAAGCAAATCCACCGACAAGGGTGACAGAATCTAAATCTGATTGTGGGAATAGGAGGAAAGAACCATTAAGGAATCAGAAAATAGCACTGATGATGTTAGCTAGTATGGTAATGAAACGTCTACAAGAGAACAAGCTCAGAGAGCACCAAGGACCCCACAGTCCTCCTCCTCCTCCTCCTCCTCCTCCTCCTCCTCCTCCTC
>NW_015393512.1:4524-5914 GCF_001527695.2 Protobothrops mucrosquamatus | reverse complement strand
GTCAACCTATTCTCCAAAGCACCTGAAGGCAGGACAAGAAGCAACGGATGGAAACTAATCAAGGAGAGAAGCAACCTAGAACTAAGGAGAAACTTCCTGACAGTTAGAACAATTAACCAATGGAACAACCTGCCTCCAGAAGTTGTGGATGCTCCAACACTGGAGGTTTTTAAGAAGAAACTGGACCACCATTTGTCTGGAGTGGTATAGGGTTTCCTACCTGAGCAGGGGGTTGGACTAGATGACCTCCAAGGTCCCTTCCAACTCGGTTATTCTACATCACGGCCCCGATTTTATCTCCCAGGTTGAGTTATAGGATTAAAATTATTCTCTAAAAAATTAATTAGTCGGGATCCTTCTTTGTGGCTTCCTCTCCACTTCATATGACACTCCCCCTCACCCCCACCCCAAACTCTTTTGACAGCCTGGTTGTGAAAAGGGTAAAAAAAAAATAATCCACCCCACGAACATGGTTTTTCATCTCCTAGAGCAAATTTGATGACATGTTTCTTTGCCTCTCCGGTGCATTAGCCAGAGAAACTATTTTAATAGGAGCCCGAGTGAATCACACCATCGACACAGAGAAGAACAAGCATGCATTTTGATTTTTTTAAAAAAAATAAAAAATGGGAACGGAGAATTTTCAGTCAGAAAAAGTGTGCGGAGAACGGAGAATCACACAAAGACATTAAAATCACATTCTGTTTGCCCTTTCTGAGGAACTCCAGCTGGAGGGCCTTTAGAAGACCAAAAGGCAGGCATAACTACAGGAAGCAACCCAGAACTAAGGAGAAACTTCCTGACAGTTAGAACAATTAACCAGTGGAACAACCTGCCTCCAGAAGCGGTGAATGCTCCAACACTGGAAGTTTTTAAGAAGAGACTGGACAGCCATTTGTCTGAAATGGTCTAGGCGGGTTTCCTGCCTGAGCAGGGGGTTGGACTAGATGACCTCCAAGGTACCTTCCAGCTCTGTTGTTGTTGTTGTTGTTGTTGTTGTTATTATTATTATTATTATTATTATTATTATTATTAAGACCTCGACTTACAACCATTGATTTAGTGACCGTTCAAAGTTACACCGGCACGGAAAAAAAGTAACTTAGGACTGTTTTTCACACTTAACAACCATCGCAGTGTCCCCGGGGTCACATGATCAGAATTCAGAGGCTTCGCAACTGGCATGTACTTATGACACAGGCAGCGTCCCCGGGGTCACATGATCAGAATTCAGAGGCTTCGCAACTGGCATGTACTTATGACACAGGCAGCGTCCCCGGGGTCACCTGATCAGAATTCAGAGGCTTCGCAACTGGCATGTACTTATGACACAGGCAGCGTCCCCGGGGTCACCTGATCAGAATTCAGAGGCTTGGCAACTGGCATGTAC
>NW_015393512.1:0-1605 GCF_001527695.2 Protobothrops mucrosquamatus | reverse complement strand
GAGGAGAAGAAGAAGAAAGGAGGAGGAGGAGGAGAAGGAGGAGAAGGAGGAGAAGGAGGAGAAGGAGAAGGAGAAGGAGAAGGAGAAGAAGAAGAAGAAGAAGAAGAAGAAGAAGAAGAAGAAGAAGAAGAAGAAGAAGAAGAAGAAGAAGAAGAAGAAGAAGAAGAAGAAGAAGAAGAGGAGGAGGAGGAGGAGGAGGAGGAGGAGGAGAAGAGGAGGAGGAGGAGAAGGAGAAGGAGAAGGAGAAGGAGAAGAAGAAGAAGAAGAAGAAGAAGAAGAAGAAGAAGAAGAAGAAGAAGAAGAAGAAGAAGAAGAAGAAGAAGAAGAAGAAGAAGAAGAAGAGGAGGAGGAGGAGGAGGAGGAGGAGGGAACCACAGTGTTGGCTCTTTGCAGCCATCCATTTTTATCCAAGGAAGCTCTCGAACGGGAGGACTCTGGAGAAAAAGGTTATTTTGTTTTATTAGTCCCTTTATTAGTCCCTTCTCCGCATTTCTTCTGATGCTAAGAAAAGCGCCTTCTTCTTCTGTGTTGGGAGAAAAAGGGGGAAACTCCCTAAAATTTAAAAATGAAGGGAACTAAATTAGGATCTTTTTCCCTGAGAGGCTGGAGGTATACAGGGAACCCTCAACTCAGGACCATTCATTTAGTGACTTCCTCCTCCTCTTCCTCCTCCCCATCCTTTGCCTCCTCCTCCTTCTTCTCCTTCTCCCCTCCTCCTCCTCCTCCTCCTCCTCATCTTCCTCCTCTTTCTTCTCCTCCTCCTTTTCCTTCTTTTCTTTTCCTTCTCCTTCTCCTTTTACTTTTCTTTTTCTTCCTCCTCCTTCTCCTCTCCTTCTCCTCCTCCTCTTCCTCCTCCTTTTCCTTTTCCTTCTCTTCTTCTCTCCTCCTTCTCCTTTTCCTTCTTCTCTTCTTCTCTCCTCCTCCCATCCTTTTCCTCCTCTTCCTCCTTCTCCCCCTCCTCCTTCTCTTTCTCCTTCTTCCTTCCTTCCTTCTTTCCTTCTTTCCTTCTTCCTTCTTCCCCTGTCCATTGTTCTCCTTATCTTTCTCCTCCTCCTCCCCTCCTCCTCCTCCTCCTCCGCCTTCTCCTTCTCTTTCTCCCTTCCCTTTTCTCCCTTCCTTTGTCCATTGTTTTTCTTCTCCTTCTCCTCCTCCTTCCCATCTTTCTCCTCTTCCTCCTTTTCCTTCTCCTCCTTTTCCTTCTCCTTTTCCTTTTCTTCTTCTCTCCTCCTTTTGCTTTTCCTTCTCCTTCTTCTCTTCTTCTCTTCTCCTCCCATCCTTTTCCTCCTCTTCCTCCTTCTCCCCCTCCTCCTTCTCTTTCTGTTACTCCTTCTTCCTTCCTTCCTTCCTTCCTTCTTCCTTCTTCCTGTCCATTGTTCTTCTTATCATTCTCCTCCTCCTCCTCCTCCACATCTTCCTCCTCTTTCTTCTCCTCCTCCTTTTCCTTCTTTTCTTTTCCTTCTCCTTCTCCTTTTACTTTTCTTTTTCTTCCTCCTCCTTCTCCTCTCCTTCTTCTCCTCCTCCTCTTCCTCCTCCTTTTCCTTTTCCTTCTCTTCTTCTCTCCTCCTTCTCCTCCTTTTCCTTCTTCTCTTCTTCTCTCCTCCTCCC
>NW_015393511.1:0-14254 GCF_001527695.2 Protobothrops mucrosquamatus | reverse complement strand
CTATTTTTGAACAAAGCTACATCTGAAAAACAGTATATTCTTAAAACCTACTTAATACTTCAGTCTGTCTTTAGGAACTTGAGGCAGAGCACAACTAATTTGATATGGAAAACATTCGCTTTTCATCACAGATTAGATGTTTATAAATTGGAAAATTAAATGAACACTGAAGGTATAATTTTGTTATTGAAGGAACACAGGTTTCTCCAGAGAAAATCTTTAGCTTGTTTTTTTGGTTACATTTTAAATTTTTCATTACAAACTGATATACATTTTTCTCATTTTAAACTCTCATTCTCTTTAATTTTCTCCAAATTCCTCCCATATTTCTGATGATTTCATATCTCTTATTGTCAGCAGTGAAATAGAAATATTAATAATAGAATTATGAAAATAAAGTAAATGATAACAAAAAATAAAATGAAAAGATTGCCATACCATGGGGTAACTCTTTGAATGCCACAGCTGAATTTGTAACGAGAAGATATCCACATATTATTCTTTTGTTCTGTCAGTATGTTTTAATTCATGTAGAGGTTCTAGAAGAAAAATGCCATGATAGGCTTGTCCCTGTCCTGTCCCTGCAGGTTGTAAGGGTCTAGATGGGGAAGAACAGGCTTGGGCTCCATCCTAGCAACATCAAGTAACTTTGAATTCAAGGACATTTCATGTTTAGAGGGTTGTCACCTTAATTCTTGATGGAAGCACCCTCCCTCGGGTGGAACACGTGTAATTTGTGGGTCCTTCTCAAAAAGCAGGTAGTAACTATATCAGTGAGGTTGCAGAGTCTTCTTACAGCTACAGGTACAAATACTACTGGATTGGGGAGGCTCTTCACTCTTGCCTTACACTCTGTCCCTCTTGCTTTAGTCATCTCTCATTTTGACTACTGCAATGCTATCTATGTGGAAATTATTTTAGAAAACCATTTGGAAGCTACAAATGGTGCAGAATGCAGCAGCACAAATAGTTTTGGTGCTTCTTATTTTTGCCTATGCAATTCATTTATTTTACAAATGTCATTGGCTACCAATGGAATTACAGGTACAACTCAAGTTGTTGGTCATCCTTAAAGCCCTCTATGGCTTGCTACTGGGATACCTGAAGGACTGCCTCTCTCCTGTTGTCTCTGCCCAGCCAATAACATTTTGCTGGTTGTTCTAGCTGTAAAGCAACATCATCTCACAGGAACTAGGAGATGAGCCTTCTCTGTAATTGTCCTCACCCTAACATAATTTTTCCTGTGGAATCCTGAAGTGACCATGTATTTGTAATGCTTCAAGACCTGGGTCTTTCAACAGGCCCAGGAGCAGGAATGTTTATATTGTACTCCCTGATACTTGTTTTAGGTCTTATGAACAGAAATGGTTTTGGTTTTTTGCCTTCTTATGTACCACTTAGTACCATTGTTTATTTGTATTCTTATTTTGCTTTTGCTTTTAATCCTACTATCTAAACTTCCTAAAGTTGCTACCTAATTGAGATAGCATTCAGACAGATAGGCAGGCAGAAAAGAATATTCCCAATTTATTTCCTCCATCTTGGAATCCTACAAGAAAATCTTTATGGAGAGCAACTAGAGATGATTGAAATTGGGAGGATATAAAACTTGGTAAACAAAGAGTTAAATTTGCTAAACCTCCCTCCAAAATGATAGATGTTTGCACATATCTTTTGCATATCTTTGGATTATTTTGCAGCACAGTTGCTTGGAAAAATTTGGTTAATAATTTTTCATATATTAATGTACAGGTTCTGGAGCTAGCTCTTTGCCAGTAAAACTATTTGTGGCTCCCTATTTCTCAGAAAGAAAACTCTGAACTCTGTTACAAGTGCTGTTGATTCATTCCTAGTATAAACTGGTGGAATAGTACAATTCCTTGTTCAAATAACTTTCACAAATTGCTGAATATTCTCACAGAGTTATAGTTATAGGAGTTGTAGTGAATGAGTCTCTTGTGCTTGCTATATAGAACCTACATTCTACCATATAATAATTTCGGACAAATGGCTGTCCAGTCTCTTCTTAAAAACTTCCAGTGTTGGAGCATTCACTGCTTCTGGAGGCAGGTTGTTCCATTGGTTAATTATTCTAACTGTCAGGAAGTTTCTCCTTAGTTCTAGATTGCTTCTCTCTTTGGTTAGTTTCCATCTGTTGCTTCTTGTCCTGCCTTTAGATGCTTTGGAGAATAGCTTGACTCCCTCTTCTTTGTGGCAACCCCTGAGGTATTGGAACACTGCTATCATGTCACCCCTTGTCCTTCTTTTCATTAGACTAGACATACCCAATTCCAGCAACCGTTCCTTATATGTTTTAGCCTCCAGTCCCCTAATCATCTTTGTTGCTCTTCTCTGTACTCTTTCTAGAGTCTCAATACCATTTTTACATCATGGTGACCAAAACATATACTATGTTATGTGGTATAGCTTCTGAATAAGGCAAAATGTTGAAGACTGGCATTATAGAAGAGGTTCATGAATGTACAACCTGAACGTCTAACATAATGATTGTGCTAAAGAAAAAACCTATCTATCTGAGGATGGTAAACAAGACTTGTGATATGGGAATGCTATCCTATACCAACAGACAATATTTTGTATGATATGCAAGGAACACAGATTTTTACTAAATTAAATGCTAGAAAAAAGCTTTGGCAAGTGGAAACATTATCAGAACTCCCTTGATAATGCACTGTTGTTACTGGTTCTATAAAGTTTTATTTGGGATCTTGGGAGTACCCCAAGGCTAATAAAAAAGCGATGGACTCTATTCTGTGGTGTCATTTGGTGCTCTCTGGCATATGGATGATGGTGTTGTCCAACTGTTACATCACAGTTTTTGAAAGATAACATAAGAACTGATTGAAACTGAACAAAAACAATGAAATGCCACTTTGGACTTGAATGAATTAGACCTGATTTGAAGAGGATAGAAGCTATTTTGCAAGACCCAACCACTGAGAACTGGATTTACAGATTTGCTACCTCTGTACATCTCCCAGGAAATGTATTTCTAATTATATGGATATTTCAGGACTTCTGCACCTGTGACTAGAAGGCAGTTGCTTGGCGCGGGTCTACAACAGCTGACTGCATTTCAGCAATTGAAAAATGTATTAACTAAGGCACCTTGTCTGGTTTATTATGATCTGAGCACACCAGCTTTTGCGGTGACTGATGCCAGTCCTCTGGATTAATGCCATCTAGCTACAAACTCAGGAAGACACTTCAAAAAGCCTATTGCATATGACAGCTCTGTACTTTCTTCTCTGAAAGTGAAATACTTACTAAATGAATGTGAAACTTTGGGATGTGTGTGGGATGTAGAATATTTTCATATTTATCACTGGGGATGTCCATTTGTGTTGTTGATGGATTATAAACCATTCATGTGGTTGTTTCAGCTACATAAAAGCACCATGTTCTCACCTTGGATTCAGCATCTTAGCTGGCAGTTGCAGCCTTATGATTTATGTTGTTCAATATATTTTTCAGCAAAAATGAATGTAGCTGATTTTCTTGCAATATTTTCCCTGACCTGATTTAGGATAAAACAAATTGCTGCAAGATTATATTTAAAAGATTGGGAAGTTCTATATGCTAGTTTTTGAGTTCAAAAATAGCCCTGCCTTGGTTTTCAGCAAGATGCTTTATTCACAAAATTTCAACATGTTGTTTAGTCCAACAAATAGCTGCAAGCCATCCTTATTCCACCAATAACACTTAAACCTGTTGTGGGTGAGCTTTCTCTATGGAACAATCTCTTGTGAAGTGAACAGATGTTTTCACAGAAAGTTATTAAAGTTATGGTGCAAACCAAGCAGATACTAAGTTTTACTGGCCAAATGAAGACTGAGATCTTTACTATCTCATCAAGAAACTCAGTCTTTACATGGCGATCAGCCCCCACACCCTCTTTCATTGCCCCCCTATTCCTAGATTCAATTTCATAGAATCATAGGCTGGAAGGGACCTTGGAAGTCTTTTAATCCAACTCCCTGCTCAAGGCAGGAGTCTTCATTATATCATCCTGGACAAATGGTTATTTATTTATTAAATTAATATGCCACCCATCTCACTATCCTGAGCGACAGGGTGGCATTGATGTTATTGACCCATACAATAAGGGTATGAGAGTCATATATATGAGATGGGTGGTCATAGAAATATAAATAAATATGCTTACTTCATTATTATTCCTTCTTGGAGGCAGTTTGGTGGCCATTTATTTCAGCTGATGCCTTTATCAGACATTTTTGCTGATTGTGGTAATACATATGAACTAGTTCACAGATAATCTCCAGTTTGTGGCTTCTATAATTTTGTTGTTGTTGTTCCAGTCTGGTGGCACTCAAGACATCCATGCTTCTCCTTATTATCCTTATTATTCCAAGAGTGATCAGTTTATTGAATGCTTTAATCATTATTTGGGAAGAAAAAAACCCTGCAGGAAGCACATATAATTCTACTTTATACAGGGATTCAAAGAGCCGTTTGCCAAGCTGCTTTTTTCTTGGGACATTTATATAAAAGTTCTAGTTCTCTGTCTTCAAGTGAAGGTATGTTTGAACTGTTGCAGCCCATTAGTAGCAATACAGGGATTAAATGAAACATTATGCTGGTATCATATATACAGTTAACGTTACCGTTTTAAAGTTGGATCGTAGTGTATGTTGCTAATAATCTACAGTAACTGAAGATAAATTTCTGCCAACATATAACTTTGTTAACAAAGTTATCCTTTGCAGCATTTCTGAGTTTTGATTTGAGCTAGTTAACAGTCAAAGGTGGTAGCATTTTGATAGAAATATCTAGCATTTGAAAAGGTTCCATTTTATCTAGAATCAGATAAGCTTCCTTCTATTTTTATGTGCGTTCTTTGGGTTCGATGGAAGAAACTAGAATTTCTAGGGCAAGTTTCAGTCATGGCATGAGACCAAGAAGTGACAGACTTATTTAAAGACCACTGAGATCACTGGAGGTTTTTAAGAAGAGACCGGACAGTCACTTGTCTGAGATGGTATAGGTTCTCCTGCCTGAGCGGGGGGCTGGACTAGAAGACCTCCAAAGCTCCTTCCAGCTCTGTTCTATTCTAAAAAAAAAGAGAGAGATTTCATAATAATGTGTTTATTATGTGCTCTGAGGGTGCGGCTCTCTTACATATGTTTGTCTTTGTGGTATTCTCTGAAGTCAGAAGGATTGGTTTTTTTGTTCATTTTTACTGAACAAAGGAAGTGGCATAATATATTGATGGAAACAACACAAGCAGATAGGAACAAGACAGAATTAGAAGAGAAGTGGGGATAATTGGAAAGTGCTAAAACTGTTACTTAAATACTAAGTTAAGCAGTGACTTCCGACTTCCCCTGACACTTAGGAGACAAATCTTAAAAGATAGAACACAACAGCCTTTTCAAAAGCAAATGGGAAAATAAAGAAGTGGGAGCCACAGCCAAAGAAGACGACACAGTATTCACTCCTGTTGTGATCTGTTCCTTAGCTGTGGGTCTTTGAGATTGGTAATTCAAACTGTAACTGAAGGCAATTCCAAAAGCTACAACCATGGCAGATTGACACCCTCAAAACAAGCTGAGAAACTGCATGTAGGCTAAGGATCATATACTGGGAGCCTTAGAGGCAATGAACAGCAGAAGTGAGTAATGAAGTAGGCCCTGGGTGTATCAAATCTAGTGATCTCCTTGGATCCAGCAGAGGTTATAAGTTAAGTCCAAAGTCTATTAAAGAAGATCCATTAAATTGAAAGATTTATGCGTACATAACTTTCTCTTTTGTACAAAGCTTTCCTTGATGTTAGAGACTGGATGTGTAAGCATGCATATGTGTGTCCTAATATATGCATTTCTCCATGTATTTGACATAGCTTTTAAAAGCCTTTAATACATTCTTCTTCTTTTTAAACAGAGGTTTCCCAAGTAGATAAATAGTATGTTACGTTCTCCAAATACAGAATTATCTCTGCAAATACAGAATACAGAATTATCTCGGCAAATTTCTTTTTATATCCTTGCTCTCAATCATGACTTAACATTGCAAACATCTAGTAAATCGGTAATGAAACGTCTGCAAGAAAACCACCAAGCTTAGAGATACCAAGACCTCACATTGAAAATTACAATTTCTTGGGAGCAGTGAAAATGCAAGATTAGAAACAAGGTTGTTTAATTCAATTCCTGCTTCCTGGTGTTTCCCAAAAAAGTACTAGATGGAGAAGACTCAGAACTGGAAATATATATATATATATGTCTTTAGTTATTTGGGTAAAGACCTACATACAAACACCCACGAAAACCTCAGAAAACACACACACACACACACACACACACACACACACACACACACACACACACACACACACACACACACACACATATATATANATATATATATGTTTTCTGAGGTTTTCGCGGGTGTTTGTATGTAGGTCTTTAGTTATTCCGGTTTTCTCCCGCGTAGAATTAGAAGTGTCTTGGCGATGTTTCGACGAAGTCACATTCGTCATCTTCAGGCTGGTGTCTTCAGCTTCGTGCTTCTGGGAGTACGAAGCTGAAGACACCAGCCTGAAGATGACGAATGTGACTTCGTCGAAACGTCGCCAAGACACTTCTAATTCTACGTGGGAGAAAACCCGAATAACTAAAGACCTATATATATATATATATACAGATAGATCTCAATTTATGACTGGTTGCTTAGTGACCAGAGTTCTGATGAACCTCCCTAGAATTACTTACCACCCAGTTTCAAAGTTCCAATGCCCTCCCCCCAGTCATGTGATTGTATTTTGGGTGCTTGATAGCTGACCTGCATTTACAACTACTTGCAGTGTCCCGCAATAACATGTCCATGATTTTTGGCATATTTTTTTGACAGAAGCCAGCGTTTACTTCCAGTTTGGGGCAAAAATGTTCTTTTGGGTTGAATGAGTTCACTTAACAATTGCTGCGTTCTTTTAATAACTGCAGTATTCTTTTAACATAGTGTTTGTTTAACAACTGCTGTAAAAAAAGGTCATAAAATCAGGCCTGATCATGTGACGACCTCGTTAACAATTGCCATAACTTATCAAAAGAAAAAAGCTAGAATTAGGTTGAAAATTGGGGGCTCTTTGGTCTACTAGAGAGGACCCTAAACTGTCAGCTAGTGGGCTAGAGGGAGATTTTGAGACAAAGGGAAACTTGACTACTAGATTTAAAATAGTTGGAAAATAGTAAAAAATAAGGGATTAATCTGTCTAACACTGAGGATTTAGATTTACAAGGGAAATGTAAACTAATTATTAGGAAATAGGTTTCAATTATTGACTAGCCCAGATAATATAGATGATAGATTTGAACTAATAAAGGATACTCTATTATTAAGGTGATGATGTATTAGGGTGAGAAATACAAAATGTTTATGAAATAGAATAAGATTATACTTAAGTAACTAATATGTGTATTTTAGACATTAGAATCTTTATGAAGTGGGATAAAGGAAATTTGGGCTACCTGAAAGTTAAATACTATGGATATTAAAGGTTAAATCAGAATACTGTAATTAAAAATTAAAAATTAGGTAAAATTTAATAACAGGACATGGATTGTTTATCGAGATTTATTAAGATATGTATAAGCAAAAAATGTATTTATAAATGTGATAATGAAGTTTTTACTGAGTTTGATACAATTAGAAGTTAACTGGCTTAAATATGAATTAGCAAATGTTAAGGGAAACAGAGAAGAAATACCTGATGATGTAATCTGAGATACCTACTAAAGATTTTGTTATTGAACTATTGTTTAACCCAATCACCACATTGCCTTCCAAATATTCAAATGTAAAATTGGAAAACTAATATTTTTTTTAAAAAAAAACCCAATTGTCATTACTTATGACCATAATTACGGACTTAATCAAGGCCAGAAGTTCAGGACTCATTATATATATATAGAGAGAGAGGTGGGGAGGGAGCAGCAATTCTAACACTCTACCTCAGCATGTTCTTGAATCTGTCTGTCATACTGGCTGGTGAAGCAGATAATCCTTCCCCATTCTCGGATGATTTTTTCAGTCTTCTGAAAACCAGCCAGTGCAAGATGAATTGTTTAGAGCACTCACACCAAGCCACGGGTTGCCTACTGAATCTGTTAAACAAACTTTTCTGACAAGTTATGGCAAGAGGTGATGACAGCAACAGACATATTATGGCCTAACGTTTCTGTATATGCCTCAGGAGACTATCTCAATGTCTGTCACATCATCAGTCATTTGTTTCTTTTGCTAAGTTGGAGTTGAAAAACGAGATTATTGTTATTATTTTTTAAAAAAAGATGTTTAACATTCCCTTTAATATTATTCTTATCTCTGGACATTTTCTTCCTGCGTGTTCTTTTGTTCTCCAGTCCTCGGGGAATTGGTTATGTCTTTCCCCACCCCACTATAAAAACGAGGCAGCAAAATGGAAGAAAGTGAAGATAACCAGATTTTGGCTGAGTTCTCTTGAAAGCGGAAAAGGAAAGGACAGTGAGCCAGAGGTCAATCAATTTTCTATAATAGTCTAGTTCATTGAACTGGAGAAAGTTCAATTAGCACATCATTTACCCTTTAGAAAGCTTGTGAAGCTAGTTTAAATGCTTCTGTTCTGTAGTTTGTTTCTTGGGTCTTATGACATTTCCTACTATGCTTGAAAGAACAAAGCGCCCTCATCACTACTGCTTTTATGTAACTAGACAGTCATTTAAGATCACTGATGTTCTACATGAGGGCTGCTGTGAGGCTGTGTGCTTTGGATTCAGGCTAGGCACTACAGCTGCACACACTTCGAAAATGATGTAGAAGAAATGCTTTGGACTTCATGCAAGGTTGAGCACAGCATCTCCCTGTCACTTATTAAAACCACCAGCTTTTTTTTTGTTTTGTTTCGAGTCTTCCATGCAACCCTTAGAAAAATATATGCTGCTGTTTAGAACTGTCTCATTACAGGTAATTCTTACTTAGTGACTGTTCAAAGTTAAGATGGGACCCATCCCCAAAGGTACTCACTTACTCGGTTCTGGAGTTCCAATGGCAGCTCCCCCTCAGAGTCACATTACTGCATTTTGAGCATGTGGCAACCAGCTTGCTTTTATGGCTGGATGCAGCGTTCCAGTCAGTTTTGCCAAAAACTGTCAAAAAACACCTATAGGAATGCATTGACTTGCTTAAGGAGCTGTGGTGGCGCAATGGTTAGAATGCAGTATTGCCGGCTAGCTCACTGTTCACTGCCAGGAGTTCGATCCTGATCCAGCTCAAGGTTGACTCAGCTTTTCATCCTTCCGAGGCCAGTAAATTGAGGACTCAGATTGTTGGGGGCAATAGGCTGGCTCTGTAAACCGCTTAGAGAGGGCTGTGAAGTGCTATGAAGCGGTATATGAGTCTAAGTGTTATTGCTATTGCTATTAATGACTGCAGCATTTGCTTAACAAATGTTAACCTCAATAAAGTTTGCAAAATCCTTTTAGTCATGTGGGTATTTCAGTTTACAACCGTCATGACTCACAGTGGAAATTCTGGGTTCTGTTACATTTGTAATGTTATCCATATTTTTCCATACTGCTGCCGAAGAATGCAACTACCGGTATCTTCTAGAGAATTCATGAGAATTCTTAGTTACTTTAAAAGAGCACTTGGACTGCTTGAGGCAAAGTTGCATTGCATTTAAATAGTTTCAGACTCGCTCTGGAGTTTGCCATTAATGGATAGGAAAACAGTAAAAAGGCACAAATTGGCAGCATGTGCAACATTGCTGCTGTATCATAATTCATTGCCCCAGAATGGTACAGATAGTATTTAGCATCTGGACTTGCAACCCTTAATGGTCAAAAGTTAGCACCATTGAAACAATTCTTTCCTCATTGCTGTATGTGCATTTATTTATTTAATATATGGCGATTGTACATTAGCCAGGAAACTACAATGTCAATACAGAATAGTTGTTTGGCTGCCTAAGACTGCTAGTCTGTTTGGTTCACACTAATGGTGATAATAAATCTAATGGTGATAATAAATAAATAAATCAACTTAGTTACCAGAATCTTGGCAATGTAGTGGTTAAAGATATTAGACCAGGATCAAGAAGACTTTTAGATAAGGAAGTTCCTTGAGTGACTTTGGATCATTCCCTCTCTCTGTCTCTCAGCCCCACCTAACTTGACAAGGTTATTGTGGGAAAAAAAATGAAAGAAAGGGGTGCCTGTGAGCATTGTGTCTGTGGCATTGTAAGAAACAACCAAATATCACAAGAGGGAAAAGTTTATTCCTTGTGTTTTTATAGCTTCTAAATGGCAAATGGGCTCACAGTCTACAAATATCTATTAAATATTTTATAGCACTTTGTCTGCATAAAAACAGAAGGAGTTCTTTTCTAGCTCGGATACCAAAGAGATTACATCAATTTCCAGTTCATACAAAAAACTGTTAATTTCAATGTCACGAAACACTCTCATTGTATTCTGAATCAAATAAAATATATAAGGATTGATGAAAGGTTTCTATTGCAAAAGGCAAATAGACGAGAAAGAGATAGACTGTTGTTTTCAGGTTTGATCTTTCTTCTTATTAATCCATTTCTGCCAGGACTAAACAGAGCCCCCCAGGCATTTATTATGGCCTGCCACAGATTTCAAAATTTGATCATTTGTTGCAGTCCAACAACAAGAAGTTTATTTTAGGCCATTTGGAGACATGGTTGATGGGCTGGATTTGGTGATGCTTGCCAGCCACAATCAGCCTGAATCTTCCATAATTTTTCATGTCACTGCAAATTTATGGAGACTGAAATCTAAATTGAGAAACATCCAAGATTAAAATATAACCCTAATCGAAAAACAAATCAGCAGCCTTTGTAAAGCAATAGAATTTTGAAAAATGCCAGTATTACAGCTATGTTAAAAAGCTAGGATAAGGGAAGACCTTCTGGTCATACAAAGTCTCTAGGTTCAGGTTAGATGAACCTGTGTGAGGAAAGCACATTAAAGTCAGGTTTCTCACTTATCTCAGGTACAAAGGTGCGAATGCTGGAGACGGTTTTCAAATAAAAAGCAATTCATATGTGGAATACCCAGGACACACAGAACAACTCCACCTCTCCCTGCTGCCTTCAAATCCCAACTCTACTACAATGTACAGTGTTGCCAGGTTATGCCAGCATCACTCAAATTTCAGTAGATGATGATGACATGTGCAGTGGTGGGATTGATATATCTGAACAACTGGTACTCTTATTGAATGCAGGCCTGGCCATTCTAGGCCTGGGAGGCCTCCTCCAGGCCTCCCAGCCTAGAATGGACTTCCAGAAGTGGCATTCATGAACTTCCAGCCCGCCGGAAGTGGTATCCACACATTTCTGGTGGCCTGTTCTAGGCCTAGGAGGTCTCCTCCAGGCTTCCGAGGCCTAGACTGGACTTCCGGAAGCAGTGTGCATTCAGCCAGTTCTCCAAACTCAGCAAAACTGGTATGAACTGGCTGAATCCCAGCACTGGACATGTGACATAAACTAGATTTAATGAGGATCCAGTTCACCATATTGTTCTGTAATTTGAAATAGTCTTCCACATACTGTTTATGCTTTCTTATACTCATCTAACACTCCTATCACTTTTTAAAGATTCTTTTAGACTCCTGTACACACACACACACACACACAATATATATATATATATATATATATATATATATATATATATATATATATATATATATATATATATATATATATATATATATATATATTGTCCTTAATTACACTAAAAATATGAATCCCAAGTATATTCATATTCAAGAAGATAATCAAACACCAGGATAAAATACAAACAAAACTGTTTTAATACACTTAGCTTTCGTCGGTTAACTGCCAATGTCATCAGAGTAAAATGCCAGTGTTTTGGGAGCTTGCTTATAAAGCCGGCCGTTTTCCTGTTGAACCTGAAGTCTGGGGTGGGCAGACCGGTAACTTGCTCCATGAGCAGAGCGCAAAAACAGCTGGCTTTATAAGCAAGCTCCCCAAACACTGGCATTTTACTCTGACGACATTGGCAGTTAGCCAACGAAAGCTAAGTGTATTAAAACAGTTTTGTTTGTATTTTATCCTGGTGTTCGATTATCTTCTTGAATATATATATATACATACATACATACATACATACATACATACATACATACATACATACATACATACATATGTAAAATCAGGAATCTAAAACAATATACAATATATATTGTATTAATACATATACCTCTTATATGTTCTACCTTTTCATATTTTTTTTGTTAGACTCTAATGTGTCTTTTATGTATTTATTAGATTTGTAATCTGCCTTTATTAGGTGGCTCAATGGTTAATGTGCAAGCAAACTCCGTCCACAATCTGGAGTTCGAGCCTGATGCAGCTCAAGGTTGACTCAGCCTTCCATCCTTCTGAGGTCAGTAAAATGAGCACCCAGATTGTTGAGGGCAATATGCAAATAATGCCGCTACATGGTAAACCACCCAGAGAATGCTGTAAAATGCTATGGGGCAGTATATAACCCTAAATAGCTATTGCTATTACTTTATAAGTAACTCAAGGTGGCGAACATTCCTAATATTCCTTCCTCCTTCTATTTTCCCCACAACAACAGCCCTGTGAGGTCATTGAGTGATTGGACCAAAGTCACCCAGCTAGCTTTCATGACTTAACAGGACTAGAACTCACAATCTCCTAGTTTCTAGGCCAGTGCCTTCACTACTATATTGTTTTAATTGACTGTACCTCAATGATTGTAATAAAGCTATGAGTTGATGTGTGAAAAGGTCATTTTGATATACCTGGATCCCCATAAGTCTTTGCATTCTAACTGGAAACAGAGTGGAAATCGAAGTAATTATCTGAATTACGTGCCAGCCCCAGTTAGAACTATTGGAAATGTCTGTAAAGGCTGCATTATTGTGTAATAAATATCCCTGTGGGTAGCAGTGGGCTATTGGTATTCAGCAGCAACCTGAATTGACCAAAAGTGCTCTCAACTCTAGACAATATCCTTAGAGCAGCACCAGGGACTATCTGGCCCTCCAAATGCTTCTGGACTGCAATGTCCTTCACCAGTCTTGAGGAATGGAAATTCCAGTTCCATCTTTAGGGCCACTGAATGTCAAATCTTTTCCAACTTCAGGTTTGATTATCTCCCAGATGAACCCAGATGTCTTCTGTATCATTATATTGTCTAAGTTTTGATTGAGTTCACTAGCCTTGAGTTTATGGAAATCACACAGCAATTCATGAAATATGGTGTGGACAGTTATGTTGCCAGTTTGCTTCAAGGTCCAATTCAAGGAGCTGGTTTTGACCTAAAGCTCTTCATAGCATGGAGCTGGGTTATTTGAGGGGACCACCTCTTCTTAATTATATCTGTCTGTCCCACACATCTGGTAGAGAAGGCATGCTATGAGTTTCATCTACTCAGGAACTATATTTGGGGGGGGGGGGTCCTAGGAGGCAGGCCATCTCTGTTGTTGTACCCCCCCCTTATGGAACAATATCTCCCACTCCCCAAAGTAAGGCTTGTTCCATCCCCTCCATACCATTCTAAGAATCCCTCAAAACCTGGCTATATTATCAGGCTTGGGGGTCCCAGGGAACCAATGAGTTCTTGAGGTGACTCCATTGCTATCATTAACATTAATTCTCTCTTATATCTTTTTTATATTAAAAATAATGCCTGCTTTTATATATTTATTGTTTTAATTAATTGTTGTATGTCACCCAGAGTTACTTTTTATGAGATAAGCTAAATAAATTTATTTATTTAGGTTTCTTGGCCTTTTATCTTGTGTCAAGGGGCAAACATGAGTCTATTTTAAAAATATGTATATAATCTCCATTATAAACTGTGAGAGAAATTGGACAGGGAAGCAATTGACTTTTTAAAAAGATACCTTGGACAAGCATTAACTAAAAGACAGTTCTTGGCTTGTGCTTATACAGAAAGAAAACAGGAGTTCTGTTTAGATTCTGCTTCCATCAATGGCTTAATTTCTATTGACTTCAATTGGGTTACATTTGTCTTTCTAAATGGCTAGCCGGCTTTCCCAGGCGTTGTACCCTGGCAAATCTAATACCCTGTGATTCTGTCTGTGTAATCAAATAAGGATGATCTTTCCTTGTACTTGGAGGAGGATCCCTGTAGAGTGCACTGTGATGCTTCCAAAGCAGGGCAAATTTCAAAGTGCATTTTCCTGA
>NW_015393510.1:14376-18120 GCF_001527695.2 Protobothrops mucrosquamatus | reverse complement strand
CCGCTACTCCGGAGCTGGACCCGCCTGCCCCCGCACCTTCTCCTGCAACATGTGTTTCCTCTGCCGACGGATGTGCTTGACCAGTTGAACCAAGTCCGGGATGCTGTTGCCGGCTTCCACTTCCTGCATGGCGGCGTAGAGGAGGCAGAAGGCGCCCGTACGGCCCACCCCGGAGCTGCCAGGAAGAAGAGAGAGACGATCAATCCCCCAAAATCTTGCAGGTCCATTTCCCGCACGGTTCTGGAGGACCCGAATTGGCTAGGCCCATGGGGGGAATTTTCTGGGGGAACCCACCCCAAAAAGCCAAACGGGACAACACGCCGCAGCCAATCCGCCACGGCCGACTCGCTCCGGCACGACTCGCTGCAGGACAGTTGAACCATTCGATTTATTTTAATTTGAGATAATTGGTTTTAAATTTAGCCGTTCGCGTTTCACTCTGTCCTTTTTTTGGCATCCTGTCTTTCCGTGATTCTATTTCACCGTTTCTTCGATATTAGTGGAAGTCTTCTCCTGCCGAGTTGGCTGTGATGAGTTGACCGTGATGAGCTGACTGTGACGAGTTCGCCGTGATGAGTTGACCATGACAAATTGGCCATGACAAGTTGACCGTGACGAGTTGACCGTGACGAATTGGCCATGACAAGTTGACCGTGATGAGTTCGCCGTGATGAGTTGACCATGACAAATTGGCCATGATGAATTGGCCATGACAAGTTGACCGTGACGAGCTGGCCGTGACGAGTTGACTGTGACGAGTTCGCCGTGATGAGTTGACCTGATGAATTGGCCGTGACGAGTTGGCCGTGACGAGTTGACCATGAGAAATTGGCCGTGATGAATTGACCGTGACGAGTCGGCCGTGACGAGTCGGCCGTGACGAGTTGGTCATGACGAGTCGACCGTGAGAAATTGGCTGTGAAGAGCTGATCGTGACGAGTTGACCGTGACAAATTGGTTGTGACGAGCTGATGAGTTGGCCGTGACGAGTTGACCGTGACGAGCTGGCCGTGACGAATTGGCCGCGGCGAATTGTCACAAACGCTCCCAAAAGACCCAGGAGGACAGGGGCAAGATTGGCAGCGGGACCCTCCCTGGGATCCCCCAAAGTTGTGGGGTATCCCTGACGCCGGCCATTTTGGGGATTGCCAGCTGCTCCCCACGTTACCTGCAGTGAACCACAATTGGGGTGTGGAGGGGGCGCTGGTGGAGGTAATGGCTGTGCACGTCCTGGATAAACCGAAGCAAATTGCTTTTGCTGTCCGGTAGGCCGCTGTAGAAAGAAATTCATTTAGTTCACTCATTCATTCAAATTTATATTCACGTTTTCAAATCGTTCACTCATTCGTATGTGGTTTTTCATTCCTTGATTACGTTTATCTGTGTTTTTCTTTCATTCCTTCATTGAAACTTAGATGCAATTTTTCCTGTATTTATTCAATGTAGATGTAGCTTTTCTTTCTTTTGTTTGTTTATTCATTTCTAAATTCAATTTATTTTTCCATCCGTTCATGTGGCGGGCTTTTTCATTCACTCATTCCTTTATTAAATTGATCTGCACTTTTTCTTTCATTCATTCATGAAATTTGTCTTTCTTTCGCCAATGCTTTAAATATTCATTCGTTCATTTGTGCGGTTTTTTTTTCATGCATTCCTTTATTGACTATATATGCACTTTTTCATTCGTTCCTTTATTAAATTGATCTGCACTTTTCTTTCATTCATTCATGAAGTTTGTCTTTTGCTTTCGCTGATGCTTTAAATATTCATTCATTCATTCGTGCGGCTTCTTTTTTCATGCCTTCCTTTATTGAACATATATGCGCTTTTTCATTCGTTCCTTTATTAAAACCGATCTACGCTTTTTCTCTCATTCATTCATTCATTCATTCCACTCGTGTCTTTTTCTTTCAACGATTCGTTAAAATTGGCTTTTTCGTTCGTTCGTTCATGTGGATTTTTTCCCCACACCTCCATTCATTCAATATGTAGGCGGCGTTTCGTTCATTCGTTTATTAAATCGATCCGCACTTTTTCTTTCATTCACTCGTTTATTAAATGTGTTCCTTTTTCATTCAACGATTCATTGGAAAAAAAATGTCATTCACTCGCTCGTTTTTTCATTCGTTTACTGAGCGTGTATGCGGTTTGTCATGCGTCCCCGTTTCTTAAATTTGCGGCTCTTTTTCGCCGATTAAAAAAATATATCATTCGTTCGTTCGTGGTTTTTTTCATTCATTGGTTCATTTGTTGATTAGTCATTCAATTCAATTCATTCATTCCACATACTGCCCATCTCGATCAAGCCAGTGCCTGAAGCCCGTAGAGACCATCTCAGCCCCATCTGCTGCCCCCCCAAACCAGGCTGCCCACCCCCCACCCTACCATCCCACTGTGCCTTATGGGGCTCTGGCTGGCCTCTCCCCTTCCCCACCAATCCCGGGGGTTTACGTACAGCTCCGGCCAAGAGGAGAACTGTAGGTGGATCACGGTCCGTTTCAAGCTCTGATCGCGGAATTGCAGCGTAACCATCCTCTCCAGGTGGGTGGGCGTCGCCTTCAGGCTGGTGAGGACCAGGGTGATGGGGCCGTGGTCCACGGGCTGGCCTCGCTCCGTGGGGAAGTACCGGATCACCTTTTGCTGTCGGGATGGGAAAGGTTAGAAGGGGGGTGGGTCATCCTGAAACTCCCCCCACGCCTCTCCAGCCTGGCTCCAGGAGAGACTTTTGTGCTCGTTCGGATCAGGACTCCGACCTCCATCCTCCTCAGCCGTCGCTCTTCTGGTAGGTGTCGGAGAGGAGCCCGATCAGAAGCCGGAGGCCAGACCACGGAGGGGTGGAATTGTGTGGCTTCTCCTCCTATCGACCCCAGGCAGAAGAGCGATGGGTGAAGACGATGGAGCTTGGAGTCCTGAACCTGAACAAGCAGCATCGTAAAGCCCTGTCCAGTTATCGTTGACTCAGCACTGATCTCCCCCCCTAGGGCAGAGGTCCCAAAAAGCTCCACGGGAACCTTGGTGCTCTCTGAGCTTGGTGGTTTTCCTTGCAGACATTTCATGACCCAACTAGGTAATATCAGCAGGGAGGTGGGATTGTGGAGAGGAGGATGAAGAGGAGAAGAGTCTAAACATCATCAGTGCTAGAAGGGAGGTGGGATTGCAGCGAGGAGGACGAAGAGGAGAAGGAGGAGGAGGAGTTTAAATAACATCAGTGTTACAAAGGAAGTGGGATTGCAGAGAGGAGGACGAAGAGGAGAACGGGAGGAGTCTAAACATCATCAGTGCTAGAAGGAAGGTGGGATTGCAGAGAGAAGGACGAAGAGGAGATATCTAAATAGCATCATCAGTGCTAGAAGGGAGGTGGGATTGCGGAGAGGAGGACGAAGAGAACGGGAAGAGTCTAAACAACATCAGTGCTAGAAGGGAGGTGGGATTGCAGAGAGGAGGACGAAGAGGAGAAGGGGAGGAGAAGTCTAAATAACATCATCAGTGTTAGACAGGAAGTGGGATTGCAGCGAGGAGGACGAAGAAAAGAACAGGAGGAGTCTAAACATCATCAGTGCTAGAAGGAAGGTGGGATTGCGGAGAGGAGGACGAAGAGGAGAAGCGGAGGAGGAGTCTAAACAACATCATCAGTGTTAGACAGGAAGTGGGATTGCAGAGAGGAGGACGAAGAGGAGAACGGGAGGAGTCTAAACATCATCAGTGCTAGAAGGGAGGTGGGATTGCGGAGAGGAGGACGAAGAG
>NW_015393510.1:8680-11882 GCF_001527695.2 Protobothrops mucrosquamatus | reverse complement strand
GCAGGCTGTCCACTGTGGTGGTGGCGGGCCGGATGCCCTGCGTGTGCGGTGGAAAATGGGGGGCAACAAAGGGGCCGGGCACCGGAGCCGGAGGCCTCATGGCCAGAGGCGTGGGAGGGCCTCCCGGCAACACCCCGCTAGATGGCGGCAGCGGTCCCACCCCATAAACGGACCCCGGGGCGGGACGAGGCATTGGTACATGCTGTGGAGACGTCCTCGGGGGTGGAAGGGGGGGCCCGCGGTACGCCGGCTGTTGTGAGACGTGGGCCGGACCTGGGGTGGCGGTAACCCCCGGCGGGTAGACCTGTGAATTCGGCAAAGGGGGCGGCGCAGAGCTTCGGGGAGCCAGTACGGGGAAAGGAGCGTGTCCAGAGACGGTGGGCACCCTGGTGGAGTGGTACGGCTGGGGAGGGGGTCCCGTCACCGGGAACTGGCCCGGATGAAAGGGAGGCCTGAGAGGAATGCCTGCCCCAAAAGTTTCACCTGCGGGACCCCGGATCCCCATCGCAGGCAACGGTGGCTCACTACGTAGAGCCGCCAGCGCATCGGCGGGGAGCTGCGCCAGGTGAGCGGCCAGGACTTCCGGCGGGAGGCTGCGCAGTTCCTCGGGCAAGTCGGCGAGCGAAATGGAGGCCAGGCTCACCGGCTCGCAGCTGAGCTCGGCCTCCGAAGACTTCTTTTGGAGGGTGGGTTTCGAGGTGGTGGGCCGGGTGGGAGTCTTCTTCTTCATCTCCCTGTTGGAAGAAGCATAGAGACGGAAACGGTGAGGCTCAGCTCGGCGGTTCAGCTCCCTGTGGGATTTGGAGCTGGCCGCGCTCGTTCAGCCTGGCCTACTGGCAGGGGTGTCATTGGAAAGGTCAAGGACAACTCACCACGGCCAACTTGTTGCTGGATAACTCGCCACCGGACGATTCAACACTGCGTTCATTTCATTCGTTCCTTTTGTTACTGGTGACTACGTTTTCGTCGAAATTATTGTAACTCTCATATTTCTGGATCGGCTTTATTACTGATTTTAGTATTACTGGCCACAGTCCGTTAATTCAATTTTTTTGTATTTGTTGAGTTGTCCGCGGCAAGTTATCTGCGGCGAATTGTCTGCAGCAAATTATCGGCAGCAAGTTGTCCGTGGTGAATTGCCGCCATGAATTTTCCGTTTTCCGTGACTAATTGTCCACAATTAGTTGTTCGCGGCAAGCTGTCCGCAACGAATTGTTCACAATGAGTTGTCCGCGGCAAGTTACCCGCGACAAATTGTCCACGGTATCTTGTCCACGGCGAGTTATCCCATTGTGGACATTGGATATTTGTTCAGACATGTGAACAAATCATGGAACCCACCACCAACTGGGGACTAATGCAGGCTGAAGACCCCGTCCATTTCCTCCAGAGCCCCATAATTCAATTTGTGTCTGCAAACCGGATTGTGTCCAATTTTCAACGAATCCGAGCAACTTCCAGAATTCCCGAGCTAGCGTGATTTAACAAGGCAGGACTCCAACTCCCAGAATCCCCCAGCCGGCATGCTTTAAGAGTGTTGGACTTCAACTCCCAGAATCCCCCAACCAGAGTGATTTAAGAGGGGTGGACTTCAGCTCCCAGAATCCCCCAGCCAGCGTGCTTTAAGAGGAGAGGACTTCAACTCCCAGAATCCCCCAGCCAGAGTGATTTAAGTGGGGTGGACTTCAGCTCCCAGAATCCCCCAGCCAGCATGCTTTAAGAGTGTTGGATGTGAAATCCCAGAATCCACCAGCCAGCGTGCATTAAGTGGGGTAGACCCAGAATCCCTCAGCCAGCATGCTTTAAGACTGTTGGACTTCAACTCCCAGAATCCCCCAGCCAGCATGCTTTAAGATGAATGGACTTCAACTCCCAGAATCCCCCAGCCAGCATGATTTAAGATGAATGGACTTCAACTCCCAGAATTCCCCAGCTGGCGTTCTTTAAGAGGGGAGGATTGTGACTCCCAGAATCCCCCAGCCTGCATGCTCTACGAGGGGACGACTTCGATTCCCAGAATCCCCCCAGAACAGACCCCCAGCACGAAAGGAAGCAATCCCCGTCCCAGCTTCCTTCCGTAAGGAGTCGCTTACTTCTCCAAGATCTGCTGGCGGTGGCTTTCGGCCATTTTGCAGGCCGCCTGGGCCTTTTCTAGAAGCTTCCCCACTTTGCTTTCCAAGTCAGCGTAAAATTCTTTCCCTTCTTGCGACTTCTTCATCAAGTCTTCGTAGGCCTCGTATGACGCCACCAAAGTCTGTAGAGTTGTGTTCCACCTGGACGGAGTGGGGGGGGCGGGACAAAAGAGGAGAGTGACAGGTGATCAAAATACAGACAAGTCCTCGACTTGCGACCGGATGGCTTAGCGACCGTTCGACGCGAACGACAAACCTGCTCGGGACGACGGCTACCGCTCGACAAACGACCACAATCAAGCCCCAAAAATTTAGGTTGGCCGAGCCGGATGTTGTTTTTTTTGGGGTGTCTCGTTTTACGACCGTCGTTAAGCGAATCACCATGGTCGTTAAGCGAATCGTGCAGTCGTTAAGCAAATCCAGCTACCTCATTGACTTTGCTCGGTCGAAGGGTCGGGAAAGGGGATGGCATGACACACACAAACACATACACACACACTCCCTGGGGACGCTGCGACCGTCATAAATACGAATCCGTCGCCAAGTGTCTGAATTTGGGAGCGGGTGACTACGGGGAATGGGTGTAACGGTCGTAAGGGCGAGGACCGGTTGCAAGTCACTTTTTTTCCCCAGTGCTGTTGTTCCAGTCTAGGACTGTAGAACGAGTCCTCCACGTAGACTGTGCGACGTTACGACGGGCTCGTTCAGGACTACTTATGAAACGTCGACGTTCTGACCGCTCTCGGCCTCTTGCCCGCGTTCACACAATTGCGTTCGTGCATTGGGAGACCGGGGCCCGCCTTTGCGACTCTTTGCGGAATCCCGGGGCTCACGTGACCACGATTGAGAGTTAGTGCCGGAAAACTGGGGTTTAAATTCTGGTGTCCGGCAAACCAACCCACCCACCCCACTGCAACGAATGGGACTGCCGAGCGCGAGAGGCGTTCACTCTACGGCGGCCGCAGAAAAGATAATAAAAACGATCGTGGTCACGTGGGGATCTACTTAACGATCAGCCTGGCCATAATTCTGGAGGAGGAGGAGGAGGAGGAGGAGGAGGAGGAGGAGGA
>NW_015393510.1:3863-5996 GCF_001527695.2 Protobothrops mucrosquamatus | reverse complement strand
CCCAATCCCTAACCCCCACCTTTAACCCTAACCCTCACCCTTAGCCCTAATTCTTAATCCTTAACCCTAATCCTTATCCTCAGCCCTAACCCTTAATCCTAATCCCTAACCCAACTTTAGCCCTAATCCTAGCCCTTAATCCTTAGCCCTGAACCCTAATCCTAACACTTCATCCTTAACCCTAATTCCTAATCCTCACTTAACCCTAATCCTTAATCCTAATCCTTATCCTCAGCCCTCACCCTTAATCCTAATCCTAACTGTTCATCCTTAGCCCTTAATCCTAATCCTCACTTAACCTTAATCCTTAACCCTAATCCTTAATCCTTAACCCCAATCCTTACCCTCATTCCTAACCCTAATCCCTAACCCCCTTTAGCCCTAATCTTAACCCTTCATCCTTAGCCCTGAACTCTAATCCTAACCCTTCATCCTTAACCCTAATTCCTAACCCTCACCCTTAATCCTAAACCCTAATCCTTATCCTCAACTCTCACCCTTAATCCTAATCCCTAACCCCCTTTAACCCTAACCCTTCAGCCCTGAACCCTAATTCCTAACCCTCACCCTTAACCCTAATCCTTAATCCTAATCCTCAACCCTAACTTTTAATCCTCCCTAACCCACTTTTAACCCTAACCCTCACCCTTAATCTTTAACCCTAATTCCTAACCCTTACCCTTAATCCTAATCCTTAACCCTAATCCCTAATCCTTACCCTAACCCTAACCCTCAGCCCTAACCCTTAATCCCTAACCCCCCACCTTTAACCCTCACCCTCAACCCTTAGCCCTAACCCTCAGCCCTAATCCTTAATTCTAATCCTTAATCCTAATCCCCAATCCACCTTTAATCCTAATCCTTAACCCTAATCCTTAATCCTTAACCCTAACCCTTACCCTCAGCCCTTTTAATCTTAGCCCCCACCTTGAACCCTAATCCCGAACCCTTCATCCTTAACCCTCATTCCTAATTTCAAATCCTCACCCTTAACCCTAATCCTTAATCCTTAACCCTAATCCTTATCCTCATCCCTAACCCTTAATCCTAATCCCTAACCTCCCACCTTTAACCCTAATTTTAGTCTTTAACCCTAATCCAAACTCTTCATCCTTAACCCTAATTCCTAAACCTCACCCTTAACCCTAATCCGAACCCTTAATTCTTAACCCTTAACCCTAACCCTTACCCTCAGCCCTAATCCATATCCCTAATCCCCAATCCTTAACCCTAATCCTTAATCCTTAACCCTAATCCTTAATCCTTAACCCTAATCCTTACCCTCAGCCCTGACTCTTAATCCTAGCCCCCACCTTGAACCCTAATCCCGAACCCTTCATCCTTAGCCCTTAAGTCTAATCCTCACACTTAACCCTAATCCTTAATCCTAATCATTATCCTCAGCCCTCGCCCTTAATCCTAATCCCTAACCCCCACCCTTAACCCTAATCCTAACCCTCATTCCTAACCCTCACCCTTAATCCTAATCCTTAATCCTAACCCTTAATCCTAATCCCTAACCCCCTTTAACCCAAACCCTTCATCCTTAACCCTAATTCCTAACCCTCACCCTTAATCCTAATCCTTAACCCTAAACCTCAACCTTCACCCTTAATCCTAATCCCTAACCCCCTTTAACCCTACATCCTTAACCCTCATTCCTAACCCTCACCCTTAATCCTTAACCCTAATCCTTAATCCTTAATCCTAATTCTCAACCCTCACCCTTAATCCTAATCCCTAACCCCCTTTAACCCTACATCCTTCGTCCTTAGCCCTTAACCCTAATCCCGAACCCTTCCTCCTTAACCCTCATTCCTAACCCTCACCCTTAACCCTAATCCTTAACCCTAATCCTCAACCCTCACCCTTCATCCTAATCCCTAGTCCCCTTTAACCCCAACCCTTCATCCTTAGCCCTTAACCCTAATCCCAAACCCTTCATCCTTAACCCTCATTCCTAAACCCTCACCCTTAACCCTAATCCTTAACCCTAATCCTCAACCCTCACCCTTAATCCTTAACCCTAATCCTCAACCCTCATCCTTCATCCTAATCCCTAGCCCTTTAACCCTAACCCTTCGTCCTTAGCCCTTAACCCTAATCCCAAACCCTTCATCCTTAACCCTCATT
>NW_015393510.1:0-1394 GCF_001527695.2 Protobothrops mucrosquamatus | reverse complement strand
GGAGGGAAAGAATGAAAGAATAGAGGGAGGGAGGGAGGAGAAAAGAGGGGAATGTGAAAAAGGAAGGGAGAGACAAGAACGAATGAAAGAGGGAGGGAGGGAGGAAGGAAGGAAGGAGAAGAGAAAAGAGGGGAATGTGAAAAAAGAAGGGAGGGAGTCAAGAAAGAACGAAAGAGGGAGGGAGGGAGAGAGGGAAGAAGGAAGGAAGGAGAAAAGAGGGGAATGAAAAAGGGAGGGAGGGAAAGAATGAAAGGATAGAGGGAGGGAGGAGAAAAGAGGGGAATGTGAAAAAGGAAGGGAGGGAGACAAGAAGGAAGGAAGGAAGGAAGGAAGGAGGGAGGGAGGGAGGAGAAAAGAGGGGAATGTGAAAAAGGGAGGGAGAGACAAGAACGAATGAAAGAGGGAGGGAAGGAAAGAGGGAGGGAGGAGAAAAGAGAGGGGAATGTGAAAGAGGGAGGGAGGGAGGGATAGAATGAAAGAATGGAGGGAGGGAAGGAGGAGAAAAGGGGAATGTCAAAAAGAAGGGAGGGAGGGAGGAGAAAGAATGAAAGAGGGAGGGAAGAAAGGAGGGAGGAGAAAAGGGAATGTGAAAAAGGGAGGGAGGAAGGGAAGATGGAAGGAGGGAGGGAGGGAGAAGAAATAATGAAAGAGAGGGAGGGAGGGAGGAGGGAGGAAGGAAGGAAGGAAAGGAGGGAGGAGAAAAGAGAGGGAATGTGAAAAAGGCAGAGAGGGAGATAAGAAAGAATGAAAGGGAGGGAGGAAGGAAGGGAGAGAAGAAGGAAGGAGGGAGGGAGAAGAATGAAAGAGGGAGGGAGGGAAGGAAGGGAGGAAGGAAGGAGAAAAGAGGGGAATGTGAAAAAGGAAGGGAGGGAGGAAGGAAGGAAAGAATGAAAGAGGGAGGGAGGGAGGGAGGAGGAGGAGAGGAAGGAAAGAAAGAGGGAGAAGAGAAAAGAGAGGGAAGGTGAAAAAGGAAGGGAGGGAGACAAGAAAGAATGAAGGAGGGAGGGAAGAAGGAAGGAAGGGAGGGAAGAAGGGAGGGAGGGAGAAGAAAGAATGAAAGAAGGAGGGAGGAGGAAGGAAGGAAGGACGGACGGAAGGAGGAAGGGAGGGAGAAGAGAAGAGAAAAGAGAGGGGAATGTGAAAAAGGATGGAAAAGAGGGAGGGAGATAAGAATGAAAGAGGGAGGGAGGGAGGAAGGAAGGAAGGAGGGAAGGAAGGAAGGAGAAAAGAGGGGAAAGGGAAAAAGGAAGGGAGGGAGGGAGGGAGAAGAAAGAATGAAAGAGGGAGGGAGGAAGGAAGGAAGGAAGGTAGATTAATGGAAGGCTCTCCAGAATTCAGCTTCTCCTGCGCCTCCGGGTAGGAGCTGCTAGTCCTCAGTGTTCTCCCAGCTTCTT
>NW_015393509.1:11245-14258 GCF_001527695.2 Protobothrops mucrosquamatus | reverse complement strand
TTTGGATGCTCCCAGAAAGATGAGAGCTATGCCAGAGGTTCAACCATACTGGACAGGTTTCATCTAGGAGACAGTCAAAAAATGTCTTTCCCATAAACAATACGGTGAAATGTAACTCATAGAAATCTATACTGAAGGGTCACTGCCCAGGTCAACTCACTGATTGATTGATTGATTGATTGATTGATTGATTGATTGATTGATTGATTGATTGACTGACTGATTGATTGATTTGCTGCCCATCTCACTTCCACCTGCCTCCAATTGAGATAAGTTTGATATAACTTTTCTGGACATAATGTCTTAAGTTCAAAATAAAACACATTTTCCATTTCTTGCACTAATCCATATGATATGAGCTCATTCAATCAGCATTTCACTTTGGCTTCACAGGGGCAAAACAATTAGTGTGGTATTAAAAAGTTCATTGCTGTTGAATGGAGTGGATATGCTTTTGAATTATAAACTAAAAACTGGAATTTAAGAAAGATATGGATTTATTTATGGAAGTAGAAAAGATACTGTTCGGAAAAACAGCCATTCCATAGTTACAACCTTGGATTTTAGATGTGAATTTCTGATTTTGAACTTCCTTTAATAAAATGGAAAGACATCATATGTTGCCAAGACTGAACTACTTAAAAAATAGACTATATCTCACCTTTTATATGTATAGGGCTGACAACAACTGGAACAAGAATTTCCATTGCTAAGTAAGGCAGTTTTAAGTGAGTAGCACTTTATTTTACATCCTCTTTTGCCTCCGTTGTTAAGCGTATCACTGCACAGTTGTTAAGTGAATCATGCAATCACTAAGTGAATCCAACTCCCCCCCACTGACTTTGCTTATTGGAAGCCAGCTGGGAAGGTTGCCAATGGCAACCACATGATACCCCCCCCAGGATGTTGCAACCAAGGTAAATACCTGGCGGTTGCCAAGCAGCCAAATTTTGATTACATGGTGATTGGGACGCTGTGAGGGTCATTAAGCGCAAGGAGCAAGTCACTTTTTTCAGTGCCGTTGTAACTGAACAGTTGCTAAACAAATGGACTTATGTCGAGGATTATCTGTAATAGTTTTTATACAGAACATGCAAACAGAAAAAAAGAAAACTTTTTATACTTTAAAATCTCTGAGAGGAATGTAGTTTAATTCAGAATGTAGGAAGCATACTGCCAGATGTCCAGAGTACAATGTTACTTTTATTTACAACGTGTAAATATATGAGGTTGTTATAGCAGGAACTAGCAGTTCCCTAGCTAGAAATTACCACTGTATAAACATGACAACTAAGCTTCAAGGCTGCAGTTGTTCACTGCAGTTATTAAGTGAATCATGCAGTCATTAAATGAATCCGGCTTCCCCCACTAATTCAAAAGGATGAGCGAAGAAACTAAAAAAGGAATAATCTCAAAAATCTTTGCACTACAGGGGTCAATCTATTGTAACAAAACATTTTTATCTGTAATTAAGTTTCCAATCTAGTTGATTAGAAAGAGTCTAAACTAGCCTTGTCTGTAAAGTTAATCCCAACACTAACCCATTGCCTTTTGTGACCTCAGCCACTTTAAGATGTGTGGACTTCAGCTTCCAACATTCCACAGACATCATGCATCTCAAATATCTTTTTTTTTTTAGTTTGGTTCTCCAGATATATTAAATTTGGATTTCTACTTACCTAGATCCTATTGTAAGTGATTTCAAAATAACTTTCGTTGTCACTTAAAGGCATGTTGAATTCTGTTTTGCAAAGCATTCCTATGACAGAATCTTGGAAAGTGGCCAATATTGTTTTACTGCCAAAGGGCGGGACTTAAAAATTGCATCTTAAACATCTTATATTTGCTAAGGTTGAGCAACGGTGTTTTCAATCTGTGACTTACTGCCAAGGTATGGCTTGAGAACCTGGCAGAACTCAACCATAAATAGAAAGTGTAGATGTGTTTCTAGACATACAAATGAGAAAACAAAACAAATATATTCCTTTTGTGGAAAGATTAAAATAATTGTGCGAGCTTTTATTTAAAGTAGTAACTTCCGTCCCTAAACATCTGAAAGTTCTTCCTTTGCAGCTCCCACCCATGTGAAATGAATATGAGGGGTGGGGCACACAGGGGCAAAAGAGGAAGTCCTACTTTACCCTTTTCAGTTCTGCAAAGAAATTGTTTTGCATGCAGACAAAGCAAAATAGGCAGCCTAAATAAACTGGTCACTTAATGACATCTCAAAGTTATGATGGGCTCCAAAAAAGTTACTTGTGACCCGTCCTCAAAGTTATGACTGTCACACACACACACACACACACACACACACACACACACACACACACACACACGGTTACATGGTCACATTTTGGGTGCTTGGCAACTGACCCACCTTTACAACCATTTGCATTGCCTCGTAAGTCACGTAACCACAATTTTCAATGTTTTGGCTTTGCAACATTCATTGAATACATTGGTTCGCTTAAGGATCATATGGTTTGCTTAATGACCATAGTGACTTGCTTTATGACCATTGTAACCCGCTTAACAACTGCAGCAACTTACAACCAAAATTATGGGCCCAGTTGACTTGAGGATGGAATGGAATCAGGATTCCATCAAGGTCAATCCCACAACACTGCCTTTTATGGATATTAAGTTTGACTGAGCCTCAATTCTTAATCCACTTTTGCGTTTCCTTTTTAATTATTGTTGAAGAGTTTAAGACTCTTCAGATCAGCAAGATTTTCCTGTATTCATCAAGTAAGTTGCTTCCTCCTTAGTGGATTTTTAAACACGTTTGAAGTATATAAAGTATTGGATTGTGCCGCAAAAGGGTACTCAGAATATATATTTCAACAGTTACAATGGATTAAGGGTCCAAATTGATTTGGAAGTACAGGTAGTCCTTGACATATGACCACAACTGAGCCCAAAATTTCTGTTGCTAAGTGAAACACTTGTTAAGCGAATTTTGCCCTATTTTATGACATTTTTTGCCACAATTGTTAAGTGAATCACTGCAATT
>NW_015393509.1:7535-10618 GCF_001527695.2 Protobothrops mucrosquamatus | reverse complement strand
GTAACACAGTTATTAAGTGAATCTGACTTCCCCCATTGACAATGTTGTCAGAAGGTTACAAAAGGTGATCACATGATCCCCGGACACTGCAACTGTCATAAATATGAGTCAGTTGCCAAGAATCTGAATTTTGATCACGTGGCATTGGGAATGCTGCAACGGTCGTAAGTATGAATTTTTTCAGTGCTATTGTAACTTCGAACTGCCACTAAATGAATTGTTGTAAGTCAAGGACTTCCTTTATAGCTTTGATTTAATTAGAAATAATTTTCTAACAAATGAGAGAATGTCTGTTTTGGGAATTTTATAAGGGAGACCTTAAAGGTTGTACACTAGGGGGAGCTACAGGATAAAGAATGGAACAGATTTCTATAAATTGTTGTATATTTTTCGCCAATCTGTTGTTAAATATATATATATAATCTCAATAATATGGACCAAGCATGTAATGAAGTTACAGATCAAAAAGAAGCTGCAACAGATAATTTTGAAATTCTTTGAAGCGGGATTTAACTGGGATAAGCTATATATGGAGAAAAATACAGACTTACAAGTAGAATTGATTTACTCCCTAAATATGATGCACAGCTATCAGGCAGTGGATGAATAGCTATACAAAATAGTTTTGCTAAGGTTTTCAATGATTTTTTAGAGGCAATAAAAAAGAACAAAAGTTATTTATTGGATATACTAAATCTGTTGCTTTAAACTTTAAATTTGTTAAAGGTTTGAAAGACCTACAGTATGACTACAAAAACAAATGAACAGAAAACTAACTCTGGGCCTCTTTCTGAAGGGATTAAAAAGTGACACCCATTCAGGGAAGATTTATCAAGTTAGTTTCTTTGATCATACTGTTCATCAGTATGACCAATGATGTTCATCAGTATGTCGTACTGATGAACAAGGACATGCCAACCACATCGTGGCCTTAACAATCACACAAATTACTCACTCTGTGTCACTTAAGACCGCAATCTGCTCTAAAGAGAAAAATACCAATAGCGCTTAGATATACTGTATATACTGTTCCACAGTGCTTTACAACACTCTCTGAGCATTTTACAAGGTCAGCATATTGCCACCAACAATCTGGGTCCTCATTTTACTGACCTCAGAAGGATGGAAGGCTGAGTCGACTTTGAGCCGATCAAAATCGAACTCCTGGCAGTAGGCAGAGTTTGCCTGCAATACTGCATTCTAGCCATGAATGCATGCTTAGCGTTCTCCCGAGTGAACCCTAAACCATCACCATCAAGCAATCTATGGGCTCTCCAGATGTTACTCTTCCATGCTAATGCATATGAAGAATGGTTGCAAGAACTGGGCATGGCTAGTATAGTGAAGAGAAGTACCAGGGATGACATGATAGCAGTGTTCCAGTATTTGAGGGGCTGTCACAAAGAGGGGTCAACCTATTCTCCAAAACATCTGAAGGCAGGACCAGAAGCAACGGATGGAAACTAATCAAGGAGAGAAGCAACCTGGAACTAAGAGAAATTTCCTGAGTGTTAGAACAATTAACCAGTGGAACAACCTGCCTCCAGAAGTTGTGGGTGTTTCATCACTGGAGGTTTTTAAGAAGAGACTGGATAGCCACTTGTCAGAAATGGTATAAGGTCTCCTGCTTGAGCAGGGGGTTAGACTAGATGACCTACAAGGTCCCTTCCAACTCTGTTATTCTGTATCAGTTTCTTTGTTCAGGGTTAAAAGAAGAAAATAGTTATACCTGGATTCCCTTATTGGACTTCTAGTGGCAGGGATGTTTAATAATCCTATGGATTTGTGTTTTTTACTTAAGAAATATCCTATAGGGAGGCATAGAAATTGTATTTAGAGATGAGTTATGATCATAATTGGGAATTTCTGTTGCTAGGTAAGGTAGTTGTTATGAGTTGCACCAGAGTTTATGACTCCCGCCACAGTTATTAAGCAAATTACTGCAGTTGTTAAGTGAGTCACATAGTTATTAAATGAATGCAGCTTTCCTCTGTTGATTTTGCTTATCAGAAGCCAGCTGGAAAAGTCACAAATGGTGATCACGTGATCATGGGATTTCCTTAATAGAAACCTTAGCAAATTGTGATGTTATTTATAAACTAAAGAACAATATATTGTTACATTATATACCTATAGAAACTGTAAAAATATGTATACTTTAAAAAAGAAACCTAGCCCATTATAGAAAAACAAAGCTATATGGGGAAGAGATGGGGGGGGGGGAACCCATATATTAAATACACAGAAAGCAACATGAAAAAAAAAGAGAGGGGAAAAACAGGATATGGAGAGCGGGAGAGAAAAAAACTCTTTAAACTAAAAGCAGAATACCTAAATATTATCTATCTGTCTGTCTGTCTATCTATATTATTAAGTTTTATTTTTATTTCTGAGATCTTAAGAAGTAATTATTTGGCAAAATGCCACTGTATTTCAAAGCAATTTGGCCAGAAGCATTAGATTCAACATTAGATATTACTATAAAATTGTTTCTACTCAGCTCACCCGATCAACTTTTTATATGTGGAATCATGATGTCCTGTAGCACTGCCTGCCTGTGGAATAACATCCTTCCAGAAATAGTCTGTGAATCAGCACCCTTCCTGTTAGCCTTTGGTAAGGCCTTTAAGGCCAGATTGTTCTCCCAGGCACTTGAGCCAGAAAGTGAAATGAGCTCAGCTGCTTAATGCTAGTTTTTATAAACTGGTATTACTGTTATGACCTTGAACATTCGATTGTTAAAAGTGTTGTTTCGACAATGAAAACCACCCAGAGTCACTGCTGTCAGATGTATAGCTAGATCAATCATAGACTGGTTGGTTGTGTTGTGGCTCCGTTTTGTGAGCCCCTCTTATCGGAGGAAGAAGGCTCCGAACATGAAGGGGAGGAGATGGCCAGGCCTCCCTCTCCAGGACCCTCCTCTCTGGCAATGCCTCAGGTGTCTCCCGACGGAGAAGAGATTGACCAGGAGCCAGGTGTTTCTGAGATTGGCCAGGAGCCAGGTGTTTCGGATAGTGATGAAGATACGTTGTGGCTGGATCCACGCCAGCGTAGGCGCGACAAGCGTGCGCAGCAGAAAAGGA
>NW_015393509.1:2900-7134 GCF_001527695.2 Protobothrops mucrosquamatus | reverse complement strand
TGGCCAGGAGCCAGGTGTTTCGGATAGTGATGAAGATACGTTGTGGCTGGATCCACGCCAGCGTAGGCGCGACAAGCGTGCGCAGCAGAAAAGGAGACGTGCCAGAGATTAAGCTGAGTCACTGGACCACACCCCACAGGCTATAAAAGGGAGGTGGTGGCCATTTGGACTCTGTGACGGACAAAGCTAAATCTCTGGCAAAGTAGTTTGCTGTGGATTGAATTTCAAACTGTGTGTATTGTTTTTTGTTTCTGTATTCTCTGAGTAAAAGTCCTTGGCAGGCAGCTACGGAGCTGCTGCCAAGTTTCTTATCTGTGACGTGGAGTGTGGAGAAGTTATTTAACCCTCAGCTGGCTGTTTGGGTGTGTGTGTCAGATGGGGACAGAACAGGTTGGTAGTTTGATTGGTTGACTGATTGATCTAACTCAGGGCTTTTCAACCAGTGGTACTTTTCAACCAGTTGGCACCTGGCAGGTGGTACGCGACCATCCTAGAAAAGTGGTAGCGGGGGAGGGTAATGAGCTGAACTGGTGGCAGCACCGCACAAGCCTGAGCGAGAGATGGCTGGAGCTGCAGGGCTGTCAGGGCTCAGTGGAAGCACCAGGATCAGTGCCGCTTTCCAGCTGATCGGCGCTTCTTCGGGGCTGTCAGGGCTCAGTGGAAGCGCCAGGATCAGCACCAAGCTCCAGCTGGAGCTCAGTGCTGATCCTGGTGTTTCTGCTGAGCCCAGAAGAAGCGCCGATCAGCTGGAATGTTGCAGCATGTCCAGGGTCTTGTGATTTACATTCAGATGCTTGGCAACTGATTCATATTTATGACGGTCACAGCGTCCCAGGGTCATGTGAAGTGACCAAAACCTGCTGCAACCACCCAGCAGAGGGGGGAATAAAAACAAAACACCACCCCACCCCACCCCCGCTGCCAATCCTCAACAGACATGCTCACAACAATGAAAACCTCGGACAGGAGGAAGAGCGCCGCCAGGCAGGCAGGTGTCTTGCTCGGCTGTGGCTTGGGGGGCAGTTTTTTCAGTGCCATTGTAACTTCGAACAGTCACTAAGCGAACTGTTGTAAGTCGAGGACTACCTGTACTTTATCACTTTTTTCCTTTTGGGGGGGGTCATCAAGTTTTTGACACCTTGCTAGGCGACTGGTGGTACTCGGATGTTGCCATATCCTAAAAGTGGTACAATGGGTGAAAAGGTTGAAAAGCCCTGATCTAACTAACCAACTTTATGGCTCCAATATATGGAGTATTCACATACTTATTTCAAGGTGCAGAAACCACATATATTATGTAAGTGGCACAATGAAGCTTTCAGTAAGATACAATGGCAGAGCAATCAAAAGGAGCTGATTTTGCACTGGATATGGTCTATGACTATGGTGGCGAACCTGTGGCACGCAAAGCCCTCTCTGTGGGCACACGCGCCATTACCCCAGTCCTAGGTCTTCAGCTGGGTTTATAAAACCTTTTCGCTTTAGGCCTCTGCCGCCGTGTGCAAAAAAAAAAAAAGGTTCAATCAATCAATTTCAACTTCTCGCGGGAAAAAAAATATATTGCAAAGTTGGAATTGATTGAACTTTTTAGTCCCACCCAGTCTGCCATTACTACCGCAGCCATGCCCACCCAATGGGCCACACCCACCCGGCCCCCGACGATACATAAGTGGGTTTTGGGTTGCAGTTTGGGCACTTGGTCTCTAAAAGGTTCGCCATCACTTGTCATGACTAAGACTGGCACAAAGCTACTTCTCAATGCAAAACAAACAGGGCTTGGTTCACACATTAGACTCAAACAAAATGTCCACTTTTTTAGAATTTGGCTAACATTGCTGATAATACAGCTGAACAGCTCGTGACTTGCTTCATGGCCCCTCAAATCTCCTCAGTCCTACCTCAACATCACTAAACAAATGCATTCCTCTTCAACATAACATAACTTTCACTGGCAATGCTAATAAAACCAGAAGGCTTTTAATCTGATTCTCAGGGAGAAAAGAGGCAGCTTGGCAGTTACCCATTTCTTCCATTGAAGATTGTTTTTTCTATATATTCAGTTATGTGTGAGAGGTTGTCCATGCATGTGTGTACAGCTGTGTGGGGGAGAAATATGTGTATTATTTTATTAAGAAAATTTACATAGCTGCCCAACTCACAACAGGTGGCCCTGGGAGGCTTGCAACATTTTTAAAAAATCTACTGCATAATAAAACCCATAATAAAACCCTTACCCAACCACCCATGGCAGCAACAGCACAATCAAATCAACCAAGCAATTAGCTCCATCTCCACTTAAATATGAGCCAGCAGTGTGCTGCAGCTGCCAAAAAAGCCAACACAGTGCTAGGCTGCATTAACAGAGGGACAGAATCAAGATCACGTGAAGTGTTGATACCACTTTACAATGCCTTGGTAAGGCCACACTTGGAATACTGCACCCAGTTTAGGTCACCACGATGTAAAGAAGATGTTGAGACTCTAGAACAGGGATGTCAAACTGGCGGCCTGTAGGCCGGATGCGTCATGTGCAGGCCACGCCCAACCCAGCTCTGCAAAAGCAAAAAACGTTGTGATGCATCCCCATACATCATGTGACGCAATCGAGTTTGACACCTGTGCTCTAGAAATAGTGCAGAGAAGAGCAACAAAGATGATGAGGGAACTGGAGGTTAAAACATATAAAGACAATTGTTGGAATTAGATATGTCTAGTCTAATGAAGAGAAGGACTAGGGGTGACACGATAGCAGTGTTCCAATATCTCAGGGGCTGCCACAAAGAAGAGGGAGTCAAGCTATTCCCCAAAGCACCTGAAGGCAGGACAAGAAGCAACAGATGGAAACTAACCAAAGAGAGAAGCAATCTAGAACTAAGGAGAAATTTCTTGACAATTTGTCAGAACAATTAATCAGTGGAACAACCTGCCTCCAGAAGTTGTGAATGCTCCAACACTGGAAGTTTTTAAGAGACTGGACAACCATTTGTCTGAAGTGGTATAGGGTTTCCTGCCTGAGCAGGGGGTTCGACTAGAAGACCTCCAAGGTCCCTTCCAACTCTGTTATTCCATTCTATTCTAATTCCACTCCAGCTTAAACTGGCCAGCCCCTAACTATTTGAAGCTATCGTTTTAGAATAGGAATTGACTTTTCCAAGATGGATTCTCGAATCATGCTCTTTGTTTGATTGTGATTTAAATGAGATAGGTGAAGCCAGCTATTATAATTTAATAACTAAAGTATATGGATTGGTGTGATGTGTGAATCCAGCTAGTCTACACTTATTTTGTTTTTTGACAACAGGTCTTATATAGTAACAGTAACTTGTGTCTTATATGGCACAAGTTTTTCAATGGCTTTTTTTCTGTCCCAAACATTTTATAAATATTGGCCATTTTGTTTGTCCATTAAACAACTTTGTATTTAGTCCCTAGATACTGCATTCAATTTCATTCTGAAGAATGCACAACGTGCTATTTGATCCATTCTTCAGGACACTAGGACTTGGTCAACAAAGGGTGGTTAAAAGAATAAATACCCGTATTTTCCGGCGTATAAGACGACTTTCTAAACCCTGAAAATCTTCTCAAAAGTCGGGGGTCGTCTTATACGCCCAGTCGTCTTATACGCCGGAAAATACGGGTATTCTATTTTATTCCTTTATATAAGCTGAGGATGCAATGGGGGCAGCAGCCGGGAGCCGCTGCCTCCCGTCCTGCTCCTCCTCCCTGGATGCGATGGGGGCGGTGGCTGGGAGCTGTTGCCTCCCGTCCTGCTCCCCCTCCCCACCCGTTCAGCTGAGGACACGGCGGCCAGGCTGGGGGCAGCGTGGACTCCCAACGATGCTGCAGTGGCCGCTGCCATGCCGCTGCCGCCGCCGCCACTGGAGCTGCTGCCTCCCGTCCTGCTCCCCCTCCCCTCCCGTTCAGCGCCGTCTGCCTTTCATTCTCTCTCTCTCTCTCCTAACCTGGAGGGAGAGGGGGAGAGAGAAAGAGAGAAAGAAAGAGAAGAGAAAGAGAAGAGAGAGAGAAAGAGGAAAGAGAAAGAGAGAAAGAGAGAGGAAAGAGGGAAAGAGAAAGAGGAAAGAGAAAGAGAGGAAAGAGAGAGAAAGTTAGAGGAAAGAGAAAGGAAGAGAAAGAGACAGAGAGAGAGGAAAGAGAGAGAGAAAGTTAGAGGAAAGAGAGAAAGAGAAAGAGAAGAGAGAGGAAAGAGAGAAAGAGGAAAGAGAAAAAAGAG
>NW_015393509.1:0-2810 GCF_001527695.2 Protobothrops mucrosquamatus | reverse complement strand
AAGAGAAAGAGAGAAAGAGAGAGGAAAGAGGGAAAGAGAAAGAGGAAAGAGAAAGAGAGGAAAGAGAGAGAAAGTTAGAGGAAAGAGAAAGGAAGAGAAAGAGACAGAGAGAGAGGAAAGAGAGAGAGAAAGTTAGAGGAAAGAGAGAAAGAGAAAGAGAAGAGAGAGGAAAGAGAGAAAGAGGAAAGAGAAAAAAGAGAGAGAAAGAGAGAAAGAGAAGAGAGGGAAGAGGAAAGAGAGAGGAAAGAGATAAAGAGGGAGAGGAAAGAGACAGGGGGAGAGGAAAGAGAAAAAGAGAGGAAAGGGAGAGAAGTAGAGGAAAGAGAGAGAGAAAGAGGAAAGAGAGAAAGAAAGAGAGGGGGAGAGGAAAGAGAGAAAATGAGGAAAGAGAAAAAAGATTGAGAAAAGAGAGAGGAAAGAGAGAAAGGAAAGAGAAGAGAAAGAGAGGAAAGAGAAAGAGAGGAAAGAGAAAGAGGAAAGAGACAGAGAAAGAGAGAGGAAAGAGAGAGAGAAAGGTAGAGGAAAGAGAGAAAGAGGAAAGAGAAAGAGAGGAAAGAAAGGAAAGAAAGAGAGGAAAGAAAGGAAAGAGAGAGAGGAAAGAGAGAGAGACCCTTTTGACATCTAAAATGAAGATAACACTGCATATATCCTTTTTTACCTTTATTTTATATATACACACACAAACATACACACACACACATATCATAAAGGTAAAAAAGGATATAAGCAGTCTTATCTTCATTTTAGATATCAAAAGGGTTTTGCGGCTCCCAGTGTTTTGTTTTCGGTGGGAAACATGTCCAGAGTGTTTTGGGTTGCCTACCCCTGATATAGCCCAAACTCTATATTTTAACTGGAAAAGTTGGGGGTCGTCTTATATGCCCAGTCGTCTTATACGCCGGAAAATACGGTAGCTTAACTTAGCTAGTATATGCTGGGCAATATGCTGACAAAAAGATACAATCTCTCTATGTTCATTGTGTAGCAGTCATATTTTAAATAAATAGATAATTTGGGAGCATCTTACATCAACAACCTGGTGGCAAAAATAGGAATTAAAATCCTATTCATACATTGGGATCAGAAATTTCTGGTCCTTAATTTCTCAACTTACAACAGTTCATTTAGTGTCCATTCAAAGTTACAGAGGCACTGCAAAAAGTGGCTTATGACCATTTTTCACACGACGATTGCAGCATCCCCGTGGTCACATGATCCAAATTCAGATCCTTGGCAACTGGTTCATATATATGATTGTTGCCCTGTTCTGGGGACATGTAATCAGTTTTTGCGATCTTCTGACAAGCAAAGTCAATAGGGAAGCCAGATTCACTTAACAATCGTGTTACTAACTTAACAACTGCAATGTTTCACTTAACGACTGTTGCAAGAAAGGTTGTAAAATGACACAAAACTCACTCAACAAACATTTCACTTAGCAACACAAATGTTGGGCTCAATTGTGGTCGTCACTCGAGACTTACTGTGCAGCATTAATTGTCCTGGTTAGTCTTCAATGAGTTTGGTGTGATGCATCCCCTATTCTCCTTAAAGTATCCAGGTTTCACTAATTGTGTAACTTATTTTTCAAACTCTTCTAAAAATTAGGCTTTTATAGAGACTGAGTTTTAGACTTTTAGACAGCTTGAGGGTCCCTTGGGTTGTATCTGGAGCCAGACTATGGGGGAAAACACTGTTATAACACTGGTACAGCTAAAGGCAATTTAAACCTGTCTCCTCATGGGCTAAAAATGGAATTAAGGCAGTGGAAGAGGCCCAGCAAGAGCAGGGGAAACAAGTGTGCCAGAACATATTCATGCTTCAGCTGCTGCAAATGGGCCAAGGCCCAACCCAGGTTTTCCTGGAAGACAGTCAAAAGACCTCACCTTACTTATCAACTAGAGACAGGAGCAGAGCATCAAATTTCACACATAGAGAGTGCTGCATTTTGATTTAAGGGGGGAGGGAGAGAAACGCCAAGCCTCTTCTGACAGCCACCGGCAGGAGGGCCCTTCTCCATCTTTCCTAAAAACCTGTTCGCTCCATTAGGGAGAAACCTAGGAAAGAGTTAAAGCTTCTCCCCTCCCCTAAATTGTTTCAATTACAAGCAAGCGGGTGCGGGGGGGGGAGGAAAGAGAGAGAGAAGAGACAGACAGCCAAAAAGAAAGACAGAGAGAAGCAACAGGAGCGACTGTCCTTCCATCCGCTTTTATTTCGTAATGGCGCCCTGATCATTTACCCAGATCTCTACTTGGAAGTTTGGGAGTTATTTGGAAGTTTGGGAGGCGGCTATTTTCCCCCTCGCTTTTCTCTCTCTCCCCTCCCCCAATGCTCCTTTAACCGGGAGCGTCCCTGCTTCAGCTGCATAAGAGGGCTTAAAGCTTTGCCCCCCACCCCAGCCCCGAACCCGACGGCAGACCTTCCCCAGCCTTTAATCTCCCGCGCGAACTCAACCCAAGAGATACAAAGAAGCAGATCGGAAAGGGCCGTGCAGCCACTCGCGGCTCAGTCTTCCGTCCCAGCCTTTTTCCCCACTACTAGCGGAAAACTGACCCAACTTTTCTGCATTTACCCCCCCCCCACACACACACACACACACGCACACACACGCATCCAAACCTGCGTCGGTAACAATTTCCAACTTACGCGAAATCGTCATCAGCCATGGTCTTGCAGAAGAAGACTGAGCGAGGAGATGCAGTAGGCTTAGAAAGGACCGCTTTTTCCTAAACTTGGATTAAAGCCGGGCGACGCTTCAAGTCCTTCGCCGGCGAAGTTGCTGCGCTCTCCGGCTAGCAACTTTAAGCTCT
>NW_015393508.1:28018-29195 GCF_001527695.2 Protobothrops mucrosquamatus | reverse complement strand
GAAGAAGAAGAAGAAGAAGAAGAAGAAGAAGAAGAAGAAGAAGAAGAAGAAGAAGAAGAAGAAGAAGAAGAAGAAGAAGAAGAAGAAGAAGAAGAAGAAAAGGATTATGGAGTCCTTGCTGCTCTCTTGAGAGATTTCCACAATAAATAATTTGGGGCTCCTTGATTGCAAATCCCCCGTTGCCAGCGGCAAATCGAAGGAATAAAGCTTGATCTAACTCCCTTCATTTTTTGCTACGGGTTGCAAATATTTTTGGCCAACTCAAGATTGTTGGCTCGCAAAGAGGCCGTGAACTCCGAGAAGAGTCAAGGACAGAAGACGTGTGTGTGAGCCCATCCAGGGTGTGTCGCACAACTCCGGCCCAGCCGATGAAGGAGGCTTGACAAGCCCTTGATTCATCTCCCAAACGTTCTGCTCCTGGAAAATATCTCTCCCGATAATCCAGGTTGTAAATTTCCTCCTTCCTCCCGGAGAGGAGATAGAGTAAAAATAATTCCCTGACGAACAAAGGAGCGACTATAAAAGGACTCGGGAAAAATCCATGACCTTCACACTTTTTTTTTTTTTTAAATGACTTTTTTTCCTTCTCCGTGGAATTGTACAACTTCCTTTCCTCCCCCCCCCCGGAGCCGTTTCAAGGGACGGTTGCGGAATTCCGCGAAGCATTCCAAAAACTCATCCCGAAGAAACTTTTCTTTCCGAATTAGTTCATTTTGAAAAGGTTCGGATGGACTGAATTGTAGCACGTTGGATTCAACGGTTGTCAATTTGGTCTAATGCTTAAGACATCCGCTTAATCAGGAGGAGGCGGTGAGTTCGAGTCCCGCCTTAGGCATGAAGGGTGACTTTGGCCCAATCACCAGGAGACTGGGAGTTTTAGTCCCGCCTTAGGCATGAAAGACAGCTGGGTGACTTTGGGCCAATCGCCACGAGACTGGGAGTTCTAGTCCCGCCTTAGGCATGAAAGACAGCTGGCGGACTTTGGGCCAATCACCAGGCGACGGTGAGTTCTAGTCCCGCATTAGGCATGAAAGACAGCTGGGGGACTTTGGGCCAATCACCAGGAGACGGTGAGTTCTAGTCCCGCCTTAGGCATGAAAGACAGTTGGGTGACTTTGCGCCAATCACCAGGAGACGGTGAGTTCTAGTCCCGCCTTAGGCATGAAAGACAGCTGGG
>NW_015393508.1:21238-24125 GCF_001527695.2 Protobothrops mucrosquamatus | reverse complement strand
TGATCAAAATTCAGACGCTGGGCAACCGACTCGTATTTATGACGGTCGCAGCGTCCCGGGGTCACGTGATCGAAATTCAGACGCTGGGCAACCGACTCGTATTTATGACGGTCGCAGTGTCCCGGGGTCACGTGATCGAAATTCAGATGCTGGGCAACCGACTTGTATTTATGACGGTCGCAGCGTTAAGGGGTCACAAGATCAAAATTCAGACGCTGGGCAACCGACTCGTATTTATGACGGTCGCAGCGTCCTCTGGTCACGTCATCCAAATGCAGACGCTTGGCAACTGACTCATAGTTACGACGGTCGCAGCGTCTTGGAGTCCCCTGATTCCGTTTGCGACCGTTCGACAACGGGGAAGCCAGGTTCACATTGCAACCCGGTAACTGAGTTAACCGCTGCCGTGATTCATTTATGAATGGTGGTAAGGGATCTGGCCGGGGGGGGGGCAAACGTCTCACTTAGCAACATGGGGAAGCCATGATTCACTTAACAACCGGGTTAGTAACTGAAGGACTGTGGGGATTCACTGAACGGTGGCAAGAAAAGTCGTAAAATGGGGCAAAATTGACTGAATTGCCTCCCTCCAGGCTTAATTTGGGGCTTAATTGGCGGTCGTAAAGTCGAGGACTAGCCAGATGCCGTTCGGCTGTTACGAAAGACGGCACGAAACAACAAGACCACACCAATCCAGGTTATGTACACTGTTGAATTAAATCACGGCTAGGTTGAACACACCGGGGTATGTGTGTGTGTGTGTGTGTGTGTGTGTGTGTGTGGAATTGGCATCAGGATTCGAACCCAGAACACCAAGGAATTGCAAGCAAACTTGTGGGCATCCGGGGAACAGACGGGATATATATTTTTAAACAAAAATCTGATTTTTGCACAGAGGGCTAATGTCTGAGGATTATTAGATAGGCTAGAATATTTTCTAAAGGGGCAATCAAAAGGCAGGGAGTCCTCGGATTTACGACGGTGCCCTGCCCAGACTTATGACCGAGTCCTGCGGTTACAGCCTTTGCATTTTGGCCTCTCGGCAACTCCGGATCGCCTTTGCGATATATTTTTTCCCCCCCAAAGAAACCGGCATTTATTTCCGATTTCCGAAATTCAAAAATAATTAAGCGAACCCGTTTTCCAAAAAAAAAATAAAAAATAGGGCAAACCCTGGATTCACTTAACGGCAGGAGTGTTCGCTTAATGACCACCACAAAAAAAAACCCATTTGGATGAAATTGGATCCGGTTTTGGGATGATCCCCTTCACAGGTATCACGAGTGACGACAGTAATTGTCACACTCGACAATGGTCGTAACTTGAGGACTATCGGTAGGACGGGATTTTTCTGTCATTCCTGGCCCACTCGAGTTACGACTGTAATTGCCAGATTATAGTCGTAACTCAAGGACTGTGTACGATGAGAGGATTTCCTGTCATTCCTGGCCACAGGAGTTATGACTATAATTGACATGCTTAACGACGGTCGTAATTCAAGGACTATGGGTATGATGAGAGGATTTTTTTCTCCTGTCGTGCCTGGTCCTCATGAGTGACAACTGTAATTGCCACAATTGATGACGGTCGTAACTTGAGGCGTATCGGTGTCACGATGGGAATTATCCAGTCATGCCTTGCCCTCACGAATGATTGTAATTGCCACGATCGATAATGGTCGTAACTTGAGGACTGTGTGACGATAGGATTTATCCTGTCATGTCTGGTCCTTATGAGAGAGGACTGTAATTGCCACTCTATAACGGCCGTAACTTGAGGACTATCAGTATGAGGGGATTTTTCTGTCATTACTTACCCACTCGAGTTACGACTGTGCCACCCTCAATGACGGTCGTAATTTGAGGACTATCATGACGATGGGATTTATCCGGTCATGTCTGGTCCTCACGAGTTACGACTGTAATTTGCCACACTCAATGACGGTCTTAACTTGAGGACTATCGGTATGACGGGATTTTCCTGTCATTTCTGGCCCACATGAGTTATGACTATAATTGCCACACTTAATGACGGTCGCAATTCAAGGACTATGGATATGATAAAGAGGATTTTTTTCTCCTGTCGTGCCTGGTCCTCACGAGTGACGACTGTAATTGCCACACTCGATGACGGTTGTAACTTGAAGAGTATCGGTGTGATGATGGGATTTATCCAGTCATGCCTTGTCCTCACGAATGACTGCCACACTCGACAACGGTCGTAACTTGAGGACTGGGTGACGATGGGATTTATCCTGTCAGGCCTGGTCCTCATGAGTGACGACTGTAATTGCCACACTTAACGGTCGTAACTTGAGAACTATCATTATGACGATGGGATTTTTCTGTCATTACTGCCCACACTCAATGACCGTCGTAACTTGAGGACTATCGGTGTGACAATAGCATTTTTCTGTCATTACTAGCCCCATTGAGTTACGACTGTAATTGCCACTCTCAATGACGGTCGTAAACTGAGGACTATATGACGATAGGATTTCTTTCCTCCGTCGTGCCTGGCCCACACTTTTGTGTAAGTCACAATCCTTTCCAAGCAAAATTTGAGAAAAAGGCAGATTTTAGCCAGCGCACAAAAGCAAGGACGCACAATTATTAAAGTGTAACACAATTATCCCTTTGTTCGTCAAATGATTCTTCCAGGTCAAACACCTGTAACCAAATTTAAAAAAAATAGAATGGAATAATAATAAAGTTAGAAGGGACCTTGGAGGTCATCTAGTCCAACCCCCTGCTCAGGCAGGAAACCCTATACCATTTCAGACAAAACTTTAAAAACCTCCAGTGTAGGCATAGGGGTCCTCAAGTTACGGCCAAAATACGACGGTTGTGACTTTGTGCAATGCTTTTGTGAGTTGTGAGAATTTTGT
>NW_015393508.1:15917-20740 GCF_001527695.2 Protobothrops mucrosquamatus | reverse complement strand
AATTATTCGTGTCGGTGACGGGTTTGCTATCTAAATTCACGTCTGCCTGGCAGGTGAAGGAAAACGGGGGGAAAACTTCCCGATCTTTGGGAGAAAAACACACAATTTGTCTTTCGAAATTCACATTATCTGTGAAAAAGACAAAATCTGGAGTTGCCTCAGTGACGAAACGCCGGCGTGAACCGGCAAACCTCGATTCATGGTCTTGAGGAAACCAAAATAAAATGAAATATAAAATGGGTTCCTTGGGGTGAGCCAACAAACCACACTTTGTGATCTTGAGGTAACCAAAATAAAATGAAAGGTTCCTTAGGGTGAGCGAACAAACCTCGATTCGTGGTCTTGAGGAAACCAAAATAAAATGAAATATAAAATGGGTTCCTTGGGGTGAGCCAACAAACCACACTTTGTGATCTTGAGGTAAGCAAAATAAAATGAAAGGTTCCTTAGGGTGAGCGAACAAACCTCGATTCGTGGTCTTGAGGAAACCAAAATAAAATGAAATATAAAATGAGGGGATCCTTGGGGTGAGCAAACAAACCTCAATTCGTGGTCTTGAGGAAACAAACAACAATATATATATATATCTTTCTCTCTCTCTCCTTGGAGTGAACTAGCAAACCTCGATTCCTGGCCTTGAGGAAACAAACAAAATATATATAAAATGAGGGATTCCTTGGAGTGAACCAACCTCAATTCGTGGTTGTGTGGAAAGCAAAATAAAATGAAATATAAAACGAAAGATTCCTCGGGGTGAGCGAACAAACCTCAATTTGTGGTTGTGCAAAAACCAACATAAAATAAAATATAAAATGAGGGGTTCCTTAGGGTGAGCGAACAAACCTCGATTCGTGGTCTTGAGGTAACCAAAATAAAATGAAAGGTTCCTTGGGGTGAGCGAACAAACCTCGATTCGTGGTTGTGCGGAAACCAAAATAAAATGAAATATAAAATGAGGGGTTCCTTGGGGTGAGCAAACAAACCTCAATTGGTGGTTTTCAGGAAATTAAAATAAAATAAAATATAAAATGAGGGGTTCCTTGGGGTGAGGGAACAAACCTCAATTCGCGGCCTTGAGGTAACCAAAATAAAATAAAATAAAATATAAACTGAGGGATCCCCGGTGCTCTCTGACTTGGCTTGCTTTCATTCAGACGTGTCCTTAAATATAAAATATAAGTGATTTTTTTTTTTATCCCCCGCCAACTGAAAATCTCAAGGAATTCTGGCCGCCGGGAAGGTGAGGCCGGGCGGAAGAGGTGTAAAAGTGAGAATTATATTCGCCATTTTTCCATTTTCCTTTCAGCCGCAGCCACTTGTAGGTGGGGAACGATCCGTACGGTCGAGGAGAGGAGCGAGGAGAGCTACAACGGGTTTCCTAAGCCTTCGATTGAGGCTTCCAGACGTAATCCCGGAACATGGTATAAACCACACCTGGAAGACAAAAATCATGACAATGATATCAATAACATTGAATAATAATAATTAGAAAATGATAAAGAACAAAATAATAAGTAAAAAGAAGAAAAGGAGGAGGGAAAAGAAGGAGAAGGAAGAGGAGGAGGAGAAGAAGAGGAAGTGGAGGAAGGAGGAAGAAGAGAAGGAGAGGAAGGAGGAGAAGAAGAACACACACACACACACACACGGTCCGCGCCGCGTCCCCCCCTCCCCCCAAAATAGCCTGGGACTCACCGCAGACGATGCTGCCCACCACGAAGCCCTGGGCGGCCATGCGGGTGTGGATGAGGTGGATGGACATCTTGGTCTGGCCCCGGTGCTTCAGCCGGTAGATGCCGTAGGCCGCCAGGCTGACGAAGCCCGCCAGGCCTGGCGGAGGGAGGGAGGGAGGGAGAGGGAGAGAGGGAGAGACCGTTAGTGCCCTGGCCGGAGAGAGAGAGGGGGATAACTAAGGGAGGCAGGGAGAGAGGGAGGGAAGGAGGGAGGAAATGTGTGCAGAGGAAAAAAATGAAAGAGAGAGGGAAGAGATGGATAAATAAGGAAGGGAGAAAGGAAGGGAGGAAGGAAGGAGAAGAGAGAGCGAGGGAGGGATAAATAAGGGAGGGAGGGAGGAAGAAAGGGAGGGAGGGATAAATATGGAAGGAAGGAAGGAAGGAAGGAAGGGGGTTAGGAAGGAAGAGAGAAAGAGGGATAAATAAGGAAGGGAGGGAGAAAGAAAGGGAAAAATAAGGGGGTCGGGGACGAAGAGAGGGAGGGAAGAAATGTGAGAGGAAAAAATGAAGGAAGAGGGGAGGGAAGCAGAGAGGAAGGGAGGGAGGGATAAATAAGGAAGGAAGGAAGGAAGGAGGGAGGGAAGGGAGAGACGGAGGAAGATGGTGTGGAGGAGGGAGGAAGGGAGGGAAGGATAAATAAGGGAGTAGGGGAGGGAGAGAATGAAGGAAGGGAGGGGAGAGGAGGAGAGAGAAAGGGAGGAAGGAAGGAAGGGGGGAGGGAGGTATATGGAGGAGGAAGGACAGACAGACAGCAGAGGCTTATGCAAAACAGATTTTGTGAACCTGATCATAACTTTCCTGCCCAACCTGGGAGACGCCCAACCGCATCGGCCCCCTCAACCCCACCAATGACTTCTGAAATACAGGCGGTCCTCAACTTAGGACCGTGGGTGCGACTTGCTTAATGACCTCCGCAGAAAGGTCGTTTAAAAAAAAAACCCAGGCGTAACTCAACAACCGCAAAAACCCAAAAACCGTATCCGATCCCCGATTGTGGTCGTTAAGTGGAGGACTACCTGAATAGGGCAGGGTCTCTCAAGACCGGCCCTTGGGAGTTGTGGGGAATTATGGGAGTTGGAGTCCAAGGGGTCAAGGTTCGAGACACCATCGGGCGGGCTCCGAGGAACCGGCCGGTAGAAGACGGACTTACCGATCGGGACAAAGGGCATTTCTTTCGATTTCCGGAGCAGCTTCGAAGTCGACGTTTCGTCGTAAACCGGGAAGACTTTTTCCGAAGGGGAGGCCATGGTCGTTGTGAGGAAACAAATCCACAAAAGGTCACCTAGGAGGGGGAAAAAAAGTTTTCAAAAATACATGTGGTCCTCATGTTACGACAATCTGCTTAGTGACTGTCCGAAGTCACAATGGCCATGAAAAAAGTGAGCTGCCCCCAGTCCTTTTACTTACGAGGGTCGCAGTGTCCTCACGGACACATATGAGAGCAGTCCTCCCACTTACGACCGTCCGTTCAGTGAATGGTCATGAAAAAAGTGAAATGCCCCCAGTCCTCCCACTTACGAGCGTCGCAGTATCTGCACAGACCCAGCCGCGGGCAGTCGTTTTGCGACCACAAAGGCGCCTGACATTTCTGTCAAGTGAGACATCGGTGAAGGGCCTTTTGCCCCATTTGACTACCTTTCTTGCCACGGTTCTTAAGTGAATCACTGCCCTCGTTAAGTTACGGCAACATATGAGGGCCATCCTCCACTTACGACTGTCCGTTTAGTGACCGGTCGTGAAAAAAGTGAGCTGTCCCCAGTCCTCCCACTTACAAGCGTCGCAGTATCCTCACAGACCCAGCAGCGGGCAGTCGTTTTGCGACCACAAAGGCGCCTGGAATTTCTGTCAAACGAGACATCGGAGAAGGGCCTTTTGCCCCATTTGACCACCTTTCTTGCCACGGTTCTTAAGTGAATCACTGCCGTTATTAAGTTACGGGCACATATGAGGGCCGTCCTCCACTTACGACCATCCGTTTAGTGACCGGTTGTGAAAAAAGTGAGCTGCCCCCAGTCCTCCCACTTACAAGCACCACAGTGTCCTCACAGGGACATATGAAGGCAGTGCTCCGCTTACGACCGTCCGTTTAGTGACCGGTGGTGAAAAAGTGAGCTGCCCCGTCCTCCCACCTACGAGGGTCGCAGCGTCCTCATGGACACATGAGGGCAGTCCTCGATTTATGACCGTCTGTTTAGTAACTGGTCGTGAAAAAAGTGAGCTGTCACCAGTCCTCCCACTTACAAGAGTCGCAGCGTTCTCACGGACAGATATGAGGGCAGTCCTCCTACTTACAACCGTCCGCTCAGTGACCGATCGTGAAAAAAGTGAGCTGCCCCATGCTCCCACTTACGAGGGATGCAGCGTCCTCACGGACACATGAGGGCAGTCCTCAACTTACGACCGTCTGTTTAGTAACTGGTCGTGAAAAAAGTGAGCTGTCCCCAGTCCTCCCACTTATGAGGTCGCAGCGTCCTCAAGGACACATGAGGGCAGTCCTCGACTTACGATGGTTCACTTAATGACCGTCCAAAGTCACAACGGCCGTGAAAAAAGTGAGCTGCCCCCAGTCCTCCCATTTACGAGGGTCGAAGCATCCTCACGGGCACATCTGAGGGCAGTCCTCGATTTACGACCGTCCCGTCCAGTGACAGTCCCAAGTCCCATCAGCAGGGGAAAAAAAGCCGGCTGCCCCCAGTCCTCCCACTTACGAGCATTGCATCATCCTCACAAACCCACAACGGCGCCACTCAGATACTGACGAAGGGCGTTTTGCCCCCCCCCCATTTAACCACCTTTCTTCCCATGGTTCTTAAGCGAATCACTGCCATCGTTAAGCTAATCACACAGTCGTTAAGGGAAATCAGGCTTCCCGCTGGTTTGAAGCTCGCAAAAAGAAAAAAAAAGATTGCATGATCTTGGCACACAGCCACCGTTGTAAATACGAGTCAATTGTCTGAATTGTGGTCATAACCCCGAGGACTACCTGTGAATCTGGCAAAATGCAATCAATCGATGCAGGAAACTTTCCCCAAAAGAAACGACAACAACAACAAAAAATCTTCTTGTGCTCCAGTTTCTGACTTCATTTCCCGC
>NW_015393508.1:11881-14264 GCF_001527695.2 Protobothrops mucrosquamatus | reverse complement strand
GGCTGGACTAGATGACCTCCGAGGTCCCTTCCAACTCTGTTTTTCCATGATTCTATAAGGGTCTTCTCCTTGACCGGGGGGTTGGACTAAAAGATCTATAAGGTCCCTTTCAGTTCCGTTCTATTATGATTCTGTAAGGATCTCCTGCTCGAGCAGGGGGTGGACTAGATGACCTCCAAGGTCCCTTCCAACTATTCTATTCTATTCTCCGTTATTCTATTCTATTCTATTCTATCCTGTCCTGTCCTATTCTATTCTATTCTATTATTTTCCGTTATTCTATTCTATTCTATTTTCCATTCTTTTATTTTCCGTTATTCTATTCTATTCTATTTTCCATTCTATTTTATTTTCCGTTCTTCTATCCTATTCTATTCTATTATTTTCCGTTATTCTATTCTATTCTATTCTATTTGCCATTCTATTTTATTTTCCGTTCTTCTATTCTGTTCTGTTCTATTCTATTCTATTTTCCATTCTATTTTATTTTCCGTTATTCTATTCTATTCTATTCTATTATTTTCCATTATTCTATTCTATTCTATTTTCCATTCTATTTTATTTTCCGTTCTTCTATTCTGTTCCGTTCTATTCTATTCTATTATTTTCCGTTATTCTATTCTATTCTATTTTCCATTCTTTTATTTTCCGTTATTCTATTCTATTCTATTCTAATTTTCCATTCTATTTTATTTTCCATTCTTCTATTCTATTCTATTATTTTCCATTATTCTCCATTATTCTATTCTATTCTATGCTATTCTATTCTATTATTTTCCGTTATTCTATTCTATTTTATTTTCCATTCTATTTTATTTTCCGTTCTTCTATTCTGTTCTATTCTATTCTATTCTAATTATTTTCCATTCTATTTTATTTTCCGTTATTCTATTTTATTCTACTCTATTTTCCATTCTATTTTATTTTCCATTCTTCTATTCTATTCTATTCTATTCTATTCTATTCTATTCTATTCTATTCTATTATTTTCCGTTATTCTATTCTATTCTATTCTATTCTATTCTATTATTTTCCGTTATTCTATTCTATTCTATTCTATTTCTATTCTTTTGTACCTCTATTCTATTCTATTCTATTCTATTCTATTCTATTCTATTCTATTCATTATTTTCCGTTATTATATTCTATTCTATTTTCCATTCTATTTTATTTTCTGTTCTTCTATTCTGTTCCGTTCCATTCTATTCTATTCTATTCTATTCTCGCCTACCATGCTGGAAATCTTGCACCCCATTTCTTCAGAAATAGGGGCACCATCCTTGTTAAGGCAAAGTGGAAGCGGGCTAAAAAGTCCAAGGAAGCGTTCTTTTTCACCACCGTTTCAATAAACAGTCAAACCTGGTTTATTTCCTTCAAACCAGAGGGAAGACAAAGCCGTTATTTCTACTTTGCATGCGAGGAATTTCTCGCTTTGGTTGAACATCCTGGCTGGCTGCCGTGTACCATTCAGCACCCTTTTTGTCCTTTTTTAAATCCCCTTCCAATTATTTTTTTCTTTTGGTGCGGCTTTGGCTCACAATTGTCGTGTTTCGAAGCGGGGTCCCGGCAACCGGGGAGAGGCCAGGATGTTCTCAATTTTTTGTGTGTGTGTGTGTGTGTTTCAGCAAAAGAGTTGTACAACCGGGGAAGTGACGAGAGCAAAAGAAGTGTGTGTCAATTGACCAACGAAAGAGCTTGCCGTCAGAAGTTGTGACGGGAGGGGGGGGGTTTATGAAGAGACTTTGTCTGAAATGGAATAAGGCCTCCTGCTCGAAAAAGGGGGTTGGACTAGATGACCTCCGAGGCCCCTTCCAACACTGTTCTTTTCTGATTCTGTAAGGGTCTCCTGCTTGAGCAAGGGGGTTGGACTAGATGACCTCCAGGGTTCCTTCCAACTCTATTCTGATTGATTGACTCAGCACTCACAGCGTTGGTTATATATTCACCTTGAGGTTTCCCAAGAGTTTTGTCTGTTCCAGAAACTCAGAACAAGTACAAGACGCTTGCGTCCTTACGTCAGTGTGTATAATCACGAGTTTTGCGTTACACATAATTGTGCTGGAGAACCCAACCCTGTTTAAAATAAACTCTTGACTTACAAGCTGTTTGTTTAGTGGCTGTTTAAAGTGACAGTGGCCCTGGAGATGCTGGAAGGGAAGGGAAGGGAAGGGAAGAGAGAAATGTGAATAGAATAGAATAGAATAGAATAGAATAGAATAGAATAGAATAGAATAAAGGATAGGAGAGAAAGGAGAATATAGAATAGAATATAAAATAGAATACAATAGAACAGGAGAGAAAGAATAGAATAGAAAATAGAATAAAATAGAATAGAAAATAGAATAGAATCTTTATTGAGAATAGAATAGAATAGAGAATAGGA
>NW_015393508.1:4663-10667 GCF_001527695.2 Protobothrops mucrosquamatus | reverse complement strand
AAGGAGAATAAATAGAATAGAATAGAATAGAATGAAGAATAAGATTAAGGAGAATAAATAGAATAGAATAGAAGAATAGAATAGAATAGAATAGAATCTTTATTGAGAATAGAAGAATAGAATAGAATAGAATCTTTATTGAGAATATAAGAATAGAATAGAATAGAATAGAATAGAATAGAATAGAATAGAATAGAATCTTTATTGAGAATAGAATAGAATAATAGAATATTGAGAATAGAATAGAATAGAATCTTTATTGAGAATAGAAGAATAGAATAGAATAGAATGGAATAGAATAGAATGGAGAATAGGAGAAAGGAGAATAAATAGAATAGAATAGAATGAAGAATAAGATTAAGGAGAATAAATAGAATAGAATAGAAGAATAGAATAGAATAGAATAGAATAGGACAGAAAGGAGAATAGAATAGAATAGAATTTTATGTCACTTGACATGTACAGCAATCAGCAGACATTAAAATAAAAATTTGCTGCATGCCGCTCTCAAAACAATACCCTCCATTACACCCACACACCCCTACTAACATGGCCCTCTAGTTCCGAACGTACACATATACACGTGAAGTGAGTCCCTGCGGTGGAGTCAGTCCCACGGTCGTTAAGCGAAAACGGCTTCCCCGTGGACTTTGCTCCTGGGACGTTCGCAAGAACAGGGATCGCGTGACACACACACCCACACACACCCCGGGACGCTGCAACCCGTCACAAGTCCGAGTCGGCCGCCAAGCACCCGAATTTGGAGGTCCCGACCGCGGGGGAATGCTGCAAGAGTCTTCCAAGTGTGAAAAAGAGTCCCTTTTTTCCCCGGCTGCCGTCGTAACTCGGGGCCATCGCTAAACGATCACTCGTAAGCTGAGGACTCTAAAACGACTCCCCTTTTTTGGGGGCTGAAGAAACATTTTTTGGGGGTGGGAACCCGTGACGGCAATTTCATCCGACGCTCCCCGCCGTCCTTTCGCCTCGAAGTCACTTTATTTCCCCTCTGTTTTATCGCTTAATTTGATTTTCCTATTTTTGCAATCCACGGGTCATAAAAAGAAAGTCGAGCTGGAAAAAAAATCAGATTTTTTTTTTTTACAATTTTACCACTAAACCATCCTAAGCCGAGGTCAAAGACCTACGGGAAAAACCACGAAGACGGGAAGCCAAAATCCACCGGGATCAAAGTCCCAGGAGAGACGTATTTACGACGGTCGCAGCGTCCCGGGGTCACATGATCAAAATTTAGACGTTTGGCAACTGACTTGTATTTACGACGGTCGCAGCGTCCCGGGGTCACATGATCAAAATTTAGACGTTTGGCAACTGACTTGTATTTACGACGGTCGCAGTGTCCCGGAGTCACGTGATCAAAATTCAGACACTTGGCAACCGACTCGTTTTTATGACGGTCGCAGTGTCCCGGGGTCACGTGATCAAAATTCAGACGCTTGGCAACCGCCTTGTATTTATGACGGTCGCAGCGTCCCGGGGTCACGTGATCAAACTTCAGACAGCTTGAAAACCGACTCGTATTTACGACGGTCGCAGCGTCCCAGGATCACGTGATCAAAATTCAGATGCTGGGCAACCGATTCATATTTACGACGGTCACAGCGTCCCGGGGTCACGTGATCGAAATTCAGATGCTTGGCAACCGACTCGTTTTTATGACAGTCGCAGCGTCCCAGGGTCACGTGATCAAACTTCAGACAGCTTGGCAACTGACTCGTATTTACGACGGTCGCAGCGTCCCGGGGTCACGTGATCAAAATTCAGACACTGGGCAACCGACTCGTATTTATGACAGTTGCAGCGTCCCGGGGTCACGTGATCAAAATTCAGATGCTGGGCCACCGACTCGTATTTACGACGGTCGCAGCGTCCCGGGGTCACGGGATCCAAATTCAGACGCTCGGCAACCGACTCGTATTTACGACAGTCGCAGCGTCCCGGGGTCACGTGATCGAAATTCAGAGGCTGGGCCACCGACTCGTATTTACGACGGTTGCAGCGTCCCGGGGTCACGTGATCCAAATTCAGACGCTCGGCAACCGACTCGTATTTATGACGGTCGCAGCGTCCCCGGGTCACGTGATCCCCTTTTGCAACTTTCTGACAAGCAACGTCAATGGGGAAGCCGGATTCGCTTAACGACCGTATTACTCACTTAGTAACTTCAGTGATTTGCTTACAATCGGGTTAGTAAGAGTAGGAGTGATTCAGTTAACGGCTGTGGTAAGACATGACGTAAAATGGGGCAAAATTCCCTTAATTCTCGTTTAGCCACAGATGTTTTGGGCTCACCCGTGGCCGTACGTTGAGGACTACCTGTGAGTAGCTAGCTAGCTGACTAACTAAAGTAAGTAACTAACTACATACATAAATACATACATACATACATAAATAAAAATTTTCATGAATTTGAATCGCCTCTTGAACTCTGCCTTCATTTCGTCTGGCCCGAAGGCAAACGAAAGGGCTGTGTTTGCGTTTGTGGGTCTGTGTGGGGTGTGAACTACTCAATGTTGCTACTCTTGGTTTGCTCGAGAAAGCTGCCAATCTCCAAAACCGGGTTAAACCGAAGTCCATCGTGGCTACTTTGAGCCTTCGGAGATTGCCGTAAAGCGTTTCCTTGTAAAACCTCCACGCCAATAATCTGATTTTTTGTGTGTGTGTGACGTTTGCCACAACGACCAGGGGAAAGTTCCCTGTTGCGTAATTCGATTTTTGTAACCTGCAACGCTAGTTACACACACACACAAACACGCACGCTGCGATTATCTCCTTGTGCCGACAAACCCGGAAAAAAACGGAGAGTCAGGAAAATGCCGCCCGATCACACAATTGCACAACGGCACATGACTAAGCAGAATATTCCTGACGGTTTTTGTAAAGGGCGAAGGGCAAATACAGATTCATTACAAAAGCACAGCTGGTTCATTTAGTGGCGGTTCCGAGTTACGACGGCATCCTCCCCCCAAAAAACACGGATGTAGGACTCGTTTTTCACCCTTACGACCGATGTTCACCTGATCCGCGTCGACACGCCTGGCAACCGATTCCTATTTATGTTCCGATTTGAATCCGGACGCCGACTCGCATTTACGACGGTCGCAGCGTCCCCGGCGTCCCAGAATCCCGTCGGACAAGCCAGGCAGTCACTTCACAACCGTTGTAACTCACTTAACAATCGCAGCGATTTGCTGAAACAACCGTGGCGGGAAATGTCAAAATGGGGCACGACTCCCTTCGCCGGTGTCTCGCTTAGCGACGGACGCGTTGCGTTCCTCGGTCGTAAGGCGATGACCAGCTTGTTTTAGGAAGTTCCTTGGTGTGGAGCCAAGGAACTGGGTTTCTATCTTTGGAAGGGAGAAGTGTGGTTTTTTGTGGGTGTGTTATGTTTGCGTACACGGTTGGACATCCTCCCTCCTCTTTGTGGTTGCGAATCGGCTCGTAGGGAGGAATGTGGGCGTTGGAGAAGGGAAAACACACACTCAGAGCCCTGTGGGATCAAACCGCTGGGAAATTCCAGCTGGGAAAAATAGGGAATGTCATCAGGGCTAGAAAGGAGGAGGAGGAGGAGGAGGAGGAGGAGGAGGGGAGGAGGAGGAAGAGGAGAAGAAGAAGAGGAGGAGGAGGAGGAGGAGGAGGAGTAGGAAGAGGAGGAAGAGGAGGAGGAAGAGGAGGAAGAGGAGGAGGAGGATTGTGGGGTCCTTGGTGCTGTCTTGAGCTTGGTTGTTTTCTTGGGGACGTTTCATGACCCAACTAGGTAACATCATCAGTTGTCATGTAAGATTAGGATAGGCCTGCAGAAAAGCAGGACTTCTGGAATTATAACGATATGATATAAACATGATATGATAAACAGTTCCTGGAATTGGGTACGTCTACTTTAACGAAGAGAAGGATGAGGGGGGACAGGATAGCAGTCTTCCAGTATCTCAGGGGCTGCCCCAAAGAAGAGGGAGTCAAGCTCTTCTCCAAGGTGCCTGAAGGCAGGACGAGAAGCAACGGATGGAAACTAACCAAGGAGAGAAGCAACCTGGAACTAAGGAGAAACTTCCTGACAGTGAGAACAATTAACCAGGGGAATGACTTGCCACCAGAAGCTGTGAATGTTCTAACAAGACTGGACAGCCATTTGTCCGAAATGGTATAGGGCAGACATGTCAAGTTCGCGACGTCACGTGACGTCGTGCAACGTATCGGGACGGTTTCGCCATTGCCGGCAATGGGGTGGGTGCGGCTTCCGGTGGACGCGTCTGGCCTGTGGGCCAGCAGTTTTTACACCCCTGGTATAGGGTTTCCTGCCTGAGAAGGGGGTTGGACTAGATGACCTCCAAGACCCATTCCAACTTTATTGTTATTGTTATTATTATTATTATTGATGATGATGGTGATAATGATGATGATGATGATGATGATGATGATAATAATAATAATAATAATAATAATAATAATAATAATAATAGTTGGAAGGGATCTTGGAGGTCATCTAGTCTAACCCCCTGCTCAGGCAGGAAACCCTATATCATATAACACAAATGGCTGTCCAGTCTCTTCTTAAAAACCTCCAGTGTTGGAGCATTCACTGCTTCTGGAGGCAGGTTGTTCCACTGGTTAATTGTTCTCACTGTCAGGAAGTTTCTCCTTAATTCCAGGTTGTTTCTCTCCTTGATTAGTTTCCACCCGTTGCTCCTTGTCCTGCCTTCAGGGGCTTTGGAGAATAGCTTGACTCCCTCTTCTTTGGGGCAGCCCCTGAGATACTGGAACGCTGCTATCATGTCCCCCCTCATGTCCTTCTCTTCATTAAACTAGACAGACCCAATTCCAGCAACCGTTCCTTATCTGCTTTAGCCTCCAGTCCCCTAAACGTCTTTGTTGCTCTTCTCTGCACTCTTTCTAGAGTCTCAGCATCTTTTTGACATCGCGGTGACCAAAACTGGATGCAGTATTCCAAGTGTGGCCTTACTAAGGGCTTGTAAAGTGGTATTAATACTTCACATGATCTTGATTCTATCCCTCTGTTAATACAGCCTAGCACTGTGTTGGCCTTTTTGGCAGCTGCAGCGCACATCTGGCTCCTATTTAAGTGATTGTCCACTACTACGAGATCCCTCTCAGATCCGTAGCTGGCTGACCGGCCGTACTCAGCGAGTGGTCCTCAATGGAACTACATCTACACGGAGGGAAGTGTGTAGTGGGGTGCCCCAGGGCTCTGTTCTGGGCCCAGTGCTCTTCAACATCTTCATCAACGATCTGGACGAGGGGATAGATGGGGAACTCATCAAATGTGCGGACGACACCAAGCTGGCAGGAATAGCCAACCCTCCAGAAGACCGGCTTAGGATACAGGAGGATCTGGACAGACTCGAACACGGGGCGCTGTCTAACAAAATGAAATTCAAGGGTACCAACGGATGATTGATAGCTAAATAATGTAGAGATGATAAATAATAGATAACAAATTGATAGATGGTAAATAGTGGATGATAGGTAATAGATGATTATCGACAGATGAGAAATAGATATTTAATAAAGAGATAGATGAGAAATAGATGATTGATAGGTAAATAATGAATAGCTAATATAGAGACCGATACATAGATTGATAGATAAGACAGAAAGATAGAGAAATGAAATATAGATGATTGATAGTAAATAGTAAATAATTGATAGTAGATAATATACAGACCATAAAAGTTAGATGATAGCTAGGCAGAACGATAGGCAGATAGGATACATAGATTGATAGGAAAATAATAATAGGATAAATATATGATTGGTAGGTAAATAATGTTTAGATGGTAAATGATAGATGATAGATGCCGTGATTGATAGATAGATAGATAGATAGATAGATAGATAGACAGACAGACAGACAGACAGACAGACATACATACATACATACATACATACATACATACATACATACATACATATATATATATATATATATATATATATATATATATATACAGAGAAGACAGACAGACAG
>NW_015393508.1:0-1061 GCF_001527695.2 Protobothrops mucrosquamatus | reverse complement strand
ACGGATTACAAACGGGAGCATCGGGATTCTGCACGGGATTACGCAAACGGGAGCGTCCCCGGAGAAAAAAGCTTAAATTCAAGAGAATTCAGGACTGCGCAATAATCGTCGTGTTTTTAAGATTTGCTCACAGGATGCACAACGTTGCGACATTCAGGAAATGGTGGACGAGAAGCGCGGCTGCGAAGCGGAGTGTCTCAACGTGGCCATCTTGGAAGATGCGTGGACTTCAACTCCCAGAATTCCACTTCCACTCCCAGAATTCCCCAAGCAAGCACGGCTGGCTAGGGAATTCTGGGAATTGAAGTCCACACACATTATAAAAATGGCCGACGTTGAGTAACTCAGTCCGAAAACAAGGAATTCCCTAATTCTGTAAGTTTCATTTCTGCCCTTTTTTAAAAATATCGTTCTTTATAGTGGTTTTGTTTTTTTTGTTAACCTCGACAACTCTAAAATGTGTGGATTTCAACTCCCAGAATTCCACGGCAACTTCAACTCCCAGAATTCTCCAACCGGTCATGGCTGGCTGGGGAATTCTGGGAGTTGAAGTCCACCCATCTTCATGTTGTCAAGGTTAAGAAAAACTATAAAGAATTATTTTTATTTTTTAAAAAGGGCAGAAATTAAACTTAGGGAATTTGGGAATTCCTGGTTTTGGGACCCAATTTTAATGCCTCTTCTTGTCTCAACGCACCTCCCCTCGTCATTAGATTTTGCGTTTAAACAAGTGTGTATCTAGTGTTTGTGTAAATTGGTTAAATTGGTTAAACCAGTGTTTAACTACTGTTTGGTTAAATCAGTTAAGTGTTTGTGTAAATTGGTTAAGCAACTGTTTAGTGTTTGTGTAAATTGGTTAAACCTGTTTATAACTAGTGTTTGTGTAAATTGGTTAAATAACTGTTTAACTAGTGTTTGTAAATTGGTTAAACAGCGGTTTAACTAGTGTTTGTAAATTGGTTAAACCGCGGTTTAACTAGTGTTTGCGTAAATTGGTTAAACAGCTGTTTAACTAGTGTTTGCGTAAATCGGTTAAACAGCTGTTTAACTAGTGGAAATCG
>NW_015393507.1:18815-22738 GCF_001527695.2 Protobothrops mucrosquamatus | reverse complement strand
ATCTCATGGAGCAGGGGTCTTCAAAGTTGGCTACTTTAAGACTTGTGGACTTCAACTCCCAGAATTGCTGTCTAAGGAATTCTGGGAGTTGAAGCCCACAAGTCTTAAAGTAGCCACCTTTGAAGACCCCTGTCTTGAAGGCTACGATTTCTGATAGCCCAGGGATGGACTGAAGGCATCTTGCATGCAATCAAAAGTGGACTCTGCTTGGCGGTCATCCAGAAGACAAGATCCAGAGACGGGATCTACCCGGAAGGGGAGATTTGGCCCAGCACAATAAATCAGGGGAAGGGGGGGAGACGGCAGCCCTGCCGGGGCCCTCTCACCTTCCGGAAGCAGTCGTTGGCGGAGAGATTGTGCCTGATGGAGTCCTTCCAGCCTTGGTAGCCTTCCTTGAAGAAGGGGAAGAGGTTGCTGATCTCCTTGATGATCTGAAAGGCAGGAGAAGGAAAGGGGGGCCTGGGCTGGGCTGCACACCGGCCGGGGTGGTGGTGGTGGTCTTCCCTCTGGGAGGGGGGAGTAGGGTTCTCCTCCCACTAACTAACAGGACTTCAACTGTGTTGTAACTTCGATCAGTCACTAAACGAACAATTGTAAGTCAAGGGCTACCTGTGGCTGAAAATAGCTCAGAAAGCAAAATAATAATAATAATAATAATAATAATAATAATAATAATAATAATAATAATAATAATAATAATAATAATAATAATAATAAAGCGAGGAGAGAAGAGAGAATTTGACCCTAACCTTGTGTGTTCCTGCTGGAATTTCCCAGGATAATCCTTCCTGGAGAGAGGGGGAGGCAGAAAGATCCAAGGAGCATCTTTATTTATTTTGTTTTGTTTTGTTTTACTTTATTTTATTTTATATTTTATTTTATTATTTTATTTTATTTTATTATTTTTTATTTTATTTTATTATTTTATTTTATTTCTATTTATTTTTTATTTTATTTTATTTTATTTTATTTTATTTTATTTATTTTATTTTATTATTTTATTTATTTTATTTTATTATTTTATTTTATTTTATTTTATTTTATTTTATTTTATTTTATTTTATTTTATTTTATTTTATTTTATTTTATTTTATTTTATTTTATTTTATTTTATTTTATTTTATTTATTAGGCCACCCACCCAGACCCGCTTGTTTGCAAGATGGCTGGCATATAAATTTAATTTTAAAAAATTAAAAAAGAAAGAAAGAAAAGTGCTCAGATGTTCATGAAGTTGGGGGACCTTTTATTGGGGGGGAGGGAGAGACATCTTGGGACTGGGGATGGGGTGAGAGGCGCCCCCCTCCCCTGCATTTGGGATCCTGGCTGGATCATCAAAGGAGGCATCACTTAACACCTTTTGGGGACATCCCTCTACCTCTTCTGCATTTGTGGGGGGAGAGGTGAGATTGAATGGGCAGTCAGGCTAAATCTCACCCCCCATGCCCTGGTCCTAGTCAGCTCTGTTGACCCCTTAGGCCCTGTCTATTCATCTATCTCTCTATCATCTCTCTATCTCTATCTCCATCCAGCCATCCCTCCATCTATCTGTCTGTCTGTCATATTTATCCATCATATCTCTCTCTCTCTCTCTCTATCTCTCTATCTATCTATGTCATATTTATCCATCTATCATCTCTCTCTCTGTCTCTCTCTCTGTCTCTCTCTCTGTCTCTCTCTCTCTCTCTCTCTCTCTCTCCCTCCCTCCCTCCCTCCCTCCATCCATCATCATCTATCTCTAGTTTATTGGCTGCCTCTCTTACTGCAGGGTAACTGCGAATGGCTTACAATATTAAAACCTTAGAAATATCTTTAAAAACATTTTTTTCTGGCAAAGGAGCCCAAGGATGCCGGGAAACCAGCGAGAGGGACAGGCAACCGTCTCCCCTTTGCCTCCCCCCAGGATGGCTCTAAGCCCCCACCTGGCCTGACCTACCTCTGACCTGGGTGAGGGTCTACCCCCCCCATCCCACCCAGATCAGAGGCAGCTCAGGTGTTAATAGCTGGGAAGGAGAAGCTGGCAGCTCCTGGCAGGGATGGTCCTTATCAGACTGGCTTGCAGCCCCCTCCCCACCCACCCCCACCCTCTCTGCTCCTTTCAGCCAGGCCAGGAGGGATGTGATGTGGTTGCTGGGGGAGGGAGGTAACACCTTCCCAGCTTCAGGCTTTGACCAATATGCAAACTTTCGCATTTGTTCCTATGGGTTAACAGCCAAGGGTGCCTCCGCCACCTCCCCCCCCCCCCCCCCCCCCCCCCCCCCCCCCCGCCCTCCAGGCATTGGAGGTCTTTCAGCATATGCAAAATCCCTTTAAATACACTTAGCCCCTGCCTCCCCCCCCCACTTCCACAACAACTGTCTGCATTCTTCCTTTTCTTCTTTATTCTGAGAAAGCCCACCAGGACCTTGGACTTCTCTGAATACCCAACTTGAAGGCACTTTCCAGACTTTGAAAGACCAAAGCGCCTGAAGGCAGGACAAGAACCAACGGATGGGAGCTAATCAAGGAGAGAAGCAACCTGGAACTAAGGAGAAACTTCCTGACAGTGAGGACAATTAACCAGTGGAACCACCTGCCTCCAGAAGCGGTGAATCCTCCAACACTGGAAGCTTTTAAGAAGAGACTGGACAGCCCTTTGTCTGAAATGGTATAGGGTTTCCTGCCTGAGCAGGGGGCTGGACTAGATGACCTCCAAGGTCCCTTCCAACTTTACTATTATCATTATCCTCCTCCTCCTCCTCCTCCTCATCATCATCATCATCATTATTATTATTACCTCAATCCTGGCAGGGTTTTCAAACAGCCTTGACAGATGGAAGTGGTTTTGCCAGGATTTCGTGGGGTTTTTTTTTGCCTTTTATTTTATTTTGCCTTTTATTAATTATTAAAATTAATTTATTAATTTTATTAAATGCCTTTTGCATTTCAAAAAAGAGTGCAAAGAAGAACAACTAAGAGGATGAAGGGCTTGGAGACAAAAACATATGAAGGACGAACGCTTTCAGGAATTGGGCATGTCTAGTTTAATGAAAAGAAGGATTAGGGGTGACACGATGGCAGTGTTCTAATATTTGAGGGGCTCCCACAAAGAAGAGGGGGGGGGTCAAGCTCTTCTCCAAAGCCCCTGAAGGCAGGACGAGAAGCCACGGATGGAAACTGATCAAGGAGAGAAGCAACCTGGAATGAAAGAGAAATTTCCTAACAGTGAGAACAATCACTGGAACGGAAGTTGCCTTCAGAAATTGTGGGCACTCCATCACCGGAGGTTTTTTTAAGAAGAGATGTCCAAAATGGTACAGGGTCTCTTGCTTTGAGCAGGGGGTTGGACTGGAAGACCTCCAAGGTCCCTTTGAACTCTTGTTATTCCGTTCTCTTCAAAGGCAACATTTTCTTAGGTTTTCTCTCTCTCTTGAAAAATGTTTTAACTTCTCATCCGAGAAAGCTGAAACCTTTTCAAGGGAAAAAGGTAAGAAAGTCCAGGTGCCTTTTGAAAAACACTTTTGGGACAAACAGATGGTGGAGAATCTCCATAGACCAGGGGTAGGCAACCTTGGCTCTTTTATGACTCGTGGACTTCAACTCCCAGAATTCCTGAGCCAGCCTGGCTCAGCTTGGAAACCTCTCCCTTTCCCCTCAGCATGGCTGGCTCAGGAATTCTGGGAGTTGAAGTCCACGAGTCATGAAAGAGCCCAGGTTGCCTACCTCTGGCCTAGGCCTAGGCCCCTTCATGACTGGTGGACTTCAACTCCCAGAATTCCTGAGCCAGCATGGGGGAAACTGGCCCCCTCATGACTGGTGGACTTCAACTCCCAGAATTCCTGAGCCAGCATGGGGGAAACTGGCCCCCTCATGACTGGTGGACTTCAACTCCCAGAATTCCTGAGCCAGCATGGGGGAAACTGGCCCCCTCATGACTGGTGGACT
>NW_015393507.1:16485-18383 GCF_001527695.2 Protobothrops mucrosquamatus | reverse complement strand
TCCTGAGCCAGCATGGGGGAAACTGGCCCCCTCATGACTGGTGGACTTCAACTCCCAGAATTCCTGAGCCAGCATGGGGGAAACTGGCCCCCTCATGACTGGTGGACTTCAACTCCCAGAATTCCTGAGCCAGCATGGGGGAAACTGGCCCCCTCATGACTGGTGGACTTCAACTCCCAGAATTCCTGAGCCAGCATGGCTCAGCTTGGAAACCTCTCCCTTTCCCCTCAGCATGGCTGGCTCAGGAATTCTGGGAGTTGGAGTCCACGAGTCATAAAAGAGCCAAGGTTGCCTACCCCTGCCCTAGACATTTAGCCTTCTATTAACATTTGATAGCTGGCAGAGGCTCTCCCAGACACCTCCTGATTAACATCCGGAGGACTAAGAACCGCTTAACAAAGAGATCAGCCGGGATCAGCCGGGAGTTGCCACCTACAATAAATCTTTCAGCCCGTTAGATCTCTCCAGACACAGAGGAGAAGTTGTTTTTACCTGCCTAGAAATCAAATCAGACCAGCAGAAATGTCTCTTTAAAAAGAGTAAAACGTCCCATTCTCTCATTCTTTCTGTGTGCAGGTGCCTACGAGGAGTGTTTGTGCCTGTGTGTATGTGTGCACCACAATAGACAACCAATCCAAAGCCGCTGAGATCAGAAGGCAAAAATAGGAGCTCCGTTTCATAGCTTCCTGGGCTTGCAGTGGCCCCCAAAAGTCTGGGGTAGTAAGACGTAGCTTCTGGCCATCTTTTCTCAGGCATCCTGAGCCCTGATCTCCCCTTGGTCTTCCTTCCTTCCTTCCTTCCTTCCTTCCTTCCTTCCTTCCTTCCTTCCTTCCTTCCTTCCACATCAAACTTCCTTCCTTCCTCTTCTACATCTTCCTTCTCTCCTTCTTTCCTTCCTCTCCTACATCTTCCTTCCTTTCTTCCTTCCTTCCTTCCTTCCCCTTCTACGTCTTCCTTCCTTCCTTTCTTCCCCTTCTACATCAACCTTCCTTCCTTCCTTCCTTCCTTCCTTCCACATCAACCTTCCTTCCTTCCTCTTCTACATCTTCCTTCCTTCCACACCAACCTTCCTTCTTCTACATCTTCCTTCCTTCCTTCCTTCCTTCCACATCAACCTTCCTTCCTTCCTCTTCTACATCTTCCTTCCTTCCACATCAACCTTCCTTCTTCTACATCTTACTTCCTTCCTTCTTTCCTTCCACATCAACCTTCCTTCCTCTTCTACATCTTCCTTCCTTCCTTCTTTCCTTCCTCTCCTACATCTTCCTTCCTTCCTTCCTTCCCCTTCTACATTCCTTCCTCCCTTCCTTCCTTCCTTCCTTCCTTCCTTCCTTCCTTCCTTCCTTCCTACCTACCTACCTACCTACCTACCTACCTACCTACCAAATCTTTTTGATATGTCCACCCAGGGTATGTCCATCTTTTGATGTCCTGCCTTAAATCAAAAACAGCCATTTTGGAGCCCAACGAGCTAATACGCACCTACACAGAGAGACCCACACCCACACAGCACATACACCTCCTAGAGAAAGAGAGAGGAACGTCGCAGCTCTTCCTGGTTCAGTTTGCGCCTTTATTAGCAAATTTCAGGACCAAGCATGTCTCTGTTGGGGGGCTGGCCTCTCCCCTCCCCAAATTGCAGAAAGAAGACCAACAAACTGGATCCACGGGGAGGGGGCTTTGGGGCAAATGCAGCCCATCCGGGCAGAAAAGCACCGGCGAGGGGCTCTCCCACCAGGCCGGCTTCAGAAGGGCAAGGCTGAGCCTAGTGGGCGCAGCAGGGTCTCTGCCTCTGAGCATTGGGGGGGGCTGGAATAAAACTCTTGGGAACAGAGACACCCAGTAGATGCAGACGCCCCCCCCCTTGACTTTTGGTGTCTTCCAGTTGAACAGGAGGG
>NW_015393507.1:4462-14265 GCF_001527695.2 Protobothrops mucrosquamatus | reverse complement strand
CAAGCGGGACTGGCCTAGGGGATTTTATAGGGGTTTTAATTACTTTTAATTGGACACTTTCAAATATTTCGTTTTAATTAAATTTTAATTAGGTGTAATATGTATTTATGTTAGCTTTTATCATCTGTCAGCCGCCCTGAGTCCGAAAGGAGAAGGGCGGGATATAAATGCAATTAATAATAATAATAATAATAATAATCAGTGCCGTTGTAACTTTGAACGGTCATTAAATGAACTGTTGGAAGCCAAGGACCACCTGGGTTTGGAGATCAGCCACCGTTTGCTGCAGGGACCCCTGGAGCCAAGAACGCCCCACTACCTAGAGCAGTGATGGCAAACCTTTTAGAGACCGAGTGCCCAAACTGCAACCCAAAACCCACTTATTTATCGCAAAGTGCCAGGGCTGTATCAGCATTGCGGTGCCCTTGGGGGGGGGGCAGGGAGGCGCCTCTGAGTGCTGCCTCTGGCACGCAAAAACCAGGGGCACAAAAATGGGCCACCGTGCTGCAAGGCACAAAAACGGCCACCACCGCGCCGTGGGGTGCAGATACAAGGCGCTGCACCACGCAAGAACGGGGCAGGGCTAGTGAGTATCACGCAGGCACTAGCTCCGCCCCATTTGCAGCGTGTGCGTGCTCGCGGCCCTGTGCGTGCATGCATGCATGTAAAATGCTTCCCCCTCGCTTTTCTTCCAGTCCACCAATCGACAATGTTACTACCTCTACTCAAGCTTGCTAGTCGGCCACTTCACCTCCTTTGTGCTGGGTGGGGCTCCTGCTCCGGGCGGCAGTGGCGGCCTGCTGCTGGCGGTGGTGGCGCGCGTGCCATTAGAGAGGGCTCTGAGTGCCGCCTCTGGCACGTGTGCCATAGGTTCGCCACCACTGACCTAGAGGTCTGCCCCCCTCCATGAGGAAAAGCCCCCTCCCACTCTGGAGTTGCTTCCATGCCAAACAGTGCCGTCACGTGGTCAACACACCCCGCCCCTTGTTTTCTCTGAAGCGATGCTACCCCTCACCGGATGCTTGGGACTTTCTTCGTGGCGGTTTTTCCTCGGGCGTCTGGCCTCAGCAGGGACCCGACTCTGGTGGTCTCCTGGGGCCCGGCCCCAGGCCTCTCCTTGCCTCTGCACTGGGCAGCCGTAGGCCGGCCGTTGCCCCCGCGACCCTGGTCCCGCCCGGTTGGGGGTTCTGTGCTTCTCGTGCCAGCGAAGGGGGGCCGGCGGGTGATCCAGCGGCGTTTGCTCCAGCCACCGCTGCACCTTGGCGATTCGGTCGGGGACCTGCGGCTGGCAAGGCGACTGTGCCCTCTCCTTTGGGGGGGAAAGGCTGGTGCTGCCCACCTCCTCCTCCTGCAGTGGGGCCCAGGTGCTCCCCTTGTCCACTGGCTTGTCCTGATTAAAAGCCTGGCAAGCTCTGCAGCGCTGAACGTGGCTGATGCGGCACCGGGGCAGGATCCTGGCCGAGCTGCTGATGCTCGTGGAGAGCCGGCTACCCTCCTGCTGGCGGGAGAGGCCGTCCGAAGCCTGGCCTTTGCCCACCGCCCTGTGCCCGGGGCATCTTAGCCAGTGCTGGTGGCCGGGGTCATAATTGCCACGAGAACTATCGGCCGGCTCCGTCGCCGTGTTTCCGTGGGCTGCCCGTTTGTGATTCTGCCTGCCAGCTCCTTGCTGGTGGCTGGCGGGTCCATTCTGTGCAGCCCTCCAGGCCGTGTTGGAGCTGGGGGGCTCTTCCTGGGCACCCTCCGTGTCCGAGAGGTGGGCGGTATCACTGGCCCAAGCTTTGAGCTTCTCTGAGAAGAAGTTGTCCAGCTTTTCCGCAGCGTTGCGGTTGAAGAGGGAGGACCTCTCGATGCCCAGGCTGGGCGAAGAACGCACCTGAGGGCAGTGGGGAGGCTGGTGACCCTGGGCCACCTTCTCGTGCTTCCCACCCGGATCTCGGTAAACCAAGTGGTGGCGGTGGGGATCAGCGCCGTCCTTGGTGCCCCGTGGGCTTGAGTTCCCAAAGCTGAGGTCTCGGATGGATCTGGAGAGATCTAAAAGCAAGCCAAGCAGAGATCAAATGTCATTTGCGTGATCTTCTTTGCGTGGGGTGGCCTTTGCTGCTCAGGGTTCCCCAGAGGTTTTGGGCTGCTGTTCCAGCTGGGAAGGATGGTCCCAAAGGGGCCAGTTTGGCTAAGGGCCATCCGATGTTCTTCCTGGGAGCTCTTACTGTGATTTGCCTCCTTTATTTATTAAGGAAATTTGTACGGCCACCCAACTGATTCAGGATGACTCTTGGCAAAAATAGAGCTCCGAATATAAAACCCATTAACCCCCCCCCCCCCACACACACACCCAGCTCTGTCAACACACAAGTCATCACTTAATGGGCTCCATATCACTCTGGGGTCTGCAATGCACTGGTCAAACCAGGTCCTCAGGCCTGTTTGGAAGAGTGTCAAGGTGGGGGCCATCTTATCAGCTAGCACTGCTAGCATTGGTGGTGTTACCTAGTGGGTTAATGAAAGGTCAGCAAGACAACAACCAAGCTGAGAGGGCACCAAGGGGAGGGAGGGAAGGAAAGAAGGAAGGAAGGAAGGAAGGAAGGAAAGGAGGGAGGGATAGAATCAAGATCACGTGAAGTATTAATACCACTTTACAAGGCTTTGGTAAGGCCACACTTGGAATCCTGCATCCAGTTTTGGTCACCACGATGTAAAAAAGATGCTGAGACTCTAGAAAGAGTACAGAGAAGAGCAACAAAGATGATTAGGGGACTGGAGGCTAAAGCATATAAGGAACGGCTGCTGGAATTGGGTATGTCTAGTTCAATGAAGAGAAGGATGAGGGGGGACATGATAGCAGTCTTCCAACATCTCAGGGGCTGCCACAAAGAAAAGGGAGTCAAGCTATTTTCCAAAGTGCCTGAAGGGAGGACAAGAAGCAACGGGTGAAAACTGATCAAGGAGAGAAGCAACCTGGAACTAAGGAGAAACTTCCTGACAGGGAGAACAATTAACCAGTGGAACCACCTGCCTCCAGAAGCGGTGAATGCTCCAACACTGGAAGCTTTTAAGAAGAGACTGGACAGCCATTTGTCCGAAATGGTATAGGCCAGGGTTTCCTGCCTGAGCAGGGGGTTGGACTTGATGACCTCCAAGGTCCCTTCCAACTTTATTATTATTATTATTATTATTATAGGAAGGAAGGAAGGGAGGGAGGGAGGGAGGGAGGAAGGAAGGAAGGAAGGAAGGAAGGAAACATCACTGACGATGTTACCTAGTTGGGTCATTGGAACAAAAATAGTCATTTCAGCTCATTCTTGACTTCACCACCATAACAGGGAACACAATTTCCATTGCTAAATGAGGCAGTTGTTCCCTGAGGTGTGCCTTGTTTTATGATTATTTTTGCCACGGTCGTTAAGCGAATCACTGCCGATAGAAGACGAAGGAGCCCGGAGCAGGAAGTAACCTGGGTAAAGTCTGACACAAGTCTCTCCTTAGTTTGCGCGGAGAAAGGAGAGAAGCCCACCTGCCTGACTTCGGAATCCTACCTCGAAGGGCTGTCGCGCTTGCTTGGCTTCTGAGCCCAGCCTGGGAAGGGCAGCTGCCGTGACCTCCTTCCACGCCCCCAAACCAAGGCCTACGGATGCCCGAAAGCAACCGGCCCCTGGTGCAGAGGTGTGCCCACCTACCAGAAATGATGGAGGCGGTCGAAATCTCGCGCTCCCTCCACGGCCGGCTGGCCTCATGGAGGAAGTCTGGGTCCGTCTCCCACTCCTCCTCTTCCTCAGCACAGTAGGGAAGATGCCCACCCGCGGGGGCTCCCGGCTGCTCTCGCCTGCTCCTGAATGTGCCGGGGGACTGAGGACCCCTGGCGCGCCCCGAGTGGGCCATGGGGGACGGCCAGGAAGCCCCAGCACCCGCAAAGAGCTCCAGGGTGGGGGGTCCCGGCCGCCGCCCTCCTCCCAGCCTGCCACTGAGTACTGTGATGTCACCACCGTGTCACGCTGGGTTCTCTTCTTCCTCATCCTTATCACAGCCTGGCATTCTTTGGCGCAGCGGTGCCCAAGCTGGTGCCCCCTCGGTTTTCTACCAGGTGTAGAATCTCCACCTGGCTGAGGATGGTCCTCCAATATATCCGGTGGGTGAAAATTTGAGGGGAGCAGGATCCCCCCCCAGGTTCCTCTACAGTCAATCTGGATGTTCCTGTCTCTTGGGGTGGGAGAGACCGGGGGTGCCCCTTTCCGTCCATCTTTCCTTCCGGGGCTGATGCATTCAGACAACCAAACCTGGTTGATCTCAAGATCAGAAGGGCCTGGACGATGCCTGGCTTGCTTCACCTCACCTAATCAAGGAGAGAAGCAACCTAGAACTAAGGAGAAACTTCCTGAGAGTGAGAACAATTAACCAGTGGAACTACCTGCCTCCAGAAGCGGTGAATGCTCCAGCACTGGAGGTTTTCAAGAAGAGACTGGACAGCCATTTGTCCGAAATGGTGTAGGGTTTTCTGCCTGAGCAGGGGGTTGGACTGGATGACCTCCAAGGTTCCTTCTAACTTTATTATTATTATTATTATTATTATTATTATTATTATTATTATTATTATTATTATTATTATTATTATTATTATTATTATTACTACTACTACTACTACTACTACTACTACTATTATTATTATTATTATTTATTATTATTATTATTATTATTATTATTACCTCTCTAAGTAGCCCGTCCGTTCTCTCTGCCAAAGTCCAACAGTGATCCAAAAGGCTTGTGTCCCAAAGCGGACAGGGGTGGCGATGGTGACTTGTGGGCCTGTATTTGTAAAGAACATGGATCCAGGAGGGCGAATTGCGGTCCGTGTCAGCTTCCCTGAGATGGAGGGAAGCCTGAGGGAGCGAAGGAGATGAGGGTAGGGTGGACGTGGCTATCCGGCATGCCACAGCTGGCCTGGAGTGACCAGCTGGGCAGCAATGATGGTTTCTTTTGTCGAGCCCAGGGGTCTTCAAACTTTTATGACTTGTGGACTTCAACTCCCAGAATTCCTCAGGTGGCCATTTTGATGAAGCTGCAGGCATGGATCCAGACCAGGGGTCTTCCAACTTGGCCCTTTGAGGACTTGTGGACTTCAACTCCCAGAATTCCTCAGCCAGGATGCTTTAAGACAGGAGTCTTCAAACCTGGTCCTTTGATGACTTGTGGACTTCAACTCCCAGAATTCCTCAGCCAGGCACGCGTGCCTGGCTGAGGAATTCTGGGAGTTGAAGTCCACAAGTCATCAAAGGGCCAAGTTGGAAGACCCCTGGCCTAGCCTTTGATTCTTTGGTGGCCTTTACGGAATAAAACAGTTGGAAAGCTCCTTGGAGATCCTCTAGTCCAACCCCCTACTCAAGGCTGTAGACCTTATAAATGGCTGTCCAGTCTATTTTTGAAAACGTCCAGTGATGGAGCACCCACAACTTCTGGAGGCAAGCCGTTCTATTGATCAATTGTTCTCACTGTCCATAGGGATACATAATACAGAATAATAGAGTTGGAAGGGACCTTGGAGATCTTCTAGTCCAACCCCCTGATCGAGCAGGAGACCCTAGGCCATTTCAGACCAACGGCTGTCCGGTTTCTTCTTGGAAATCTCTAATGTTGGAGCACCCACAACTTTTGAAGGAGAGCAAGCCCTTTCATCGACCGTTAATCGTTCTCACTGTCAGGAAATTTCTCCTTCGTTCCAGGTGGCTTCTCTCCTTGATAAGCTTCCATTTTTCTTTCTTTTATGGAGCACAGCCCCATCCAAGCCTTCCCTCTCCAGCCTCGGCCACTGAAGGTCCACAGAAAGCTTGTGAGGACCGAGCACCGGGTGTGGACGGACACGCTGCCTTCGTCCTGGGAAGCACCCTTTCCCACTTGAGGTAATTACCGGCCTTCTGCTGGAGGGCTGCGGAAGAAAAATTTACTTTTTTTTACGGGAAAATATCTCGCGGGAAATGTTTTGAAAGGTGATCTGGGATCCAAATGTCGTTGCTCCAGAATGGTGAAGTAGATGGCCTAGCTAGCCTGAAATGTTTGTCTTATTGTAGGAGTTGCATTGTAAGGTTCAGGGGGAATTCAAGATGCTGGTGATTAAAGAGCTATAAAGGATAATTTTTTTAGTGCAGGGTAGGAATCTGTGTTCTCTGAGCTCGGTTGTGGGGGGGGGAGGAGGAGGAGGAGGAGGAGGAGATTACAGGGTCCTCTGTCCTCTCTGAGCTTAGTTGTGGGGGGAGAAGGAGAAAGAGGACTGTGGGGTCCTTGGTGCTCTCTGAGCTGGGTGGTTTTCTTGCAGACGTTTCATCACCCAACTAGGTAACATCATCAGTGGTGGAAGGGAGTGGGTTTTATGGAGTGGAGAGGAGGAGGNGGGGGAGGAGGAGGAGGAGGAGGAGGAGGAGGAAAGGACTATGGGGTCCCTGGTGCTCTCTGATCTGGTTGGTTTTCTTGCAGACGTTTCATGACCCAACTAGGGAACATCATCAGTGACAGAAGGGGGAGGAGGAGGAGGAGGAGGAGGAGGAGGAGGAGACTCTGTGGCCTTTGGTGTTCTCTGAGCTGGGTGGTTTCTTGCAGACGTTTCATCACCCAACTAGGTAACATCATCAGTGCCAGAAGGGAGTGGGGTTTGATTCCCCAACCTTTTGGGCACCAGGGACCGGTTCCGCAGAGAAAGGTTTTTCCATGGACCGAAGAGTGCGTGGTTTTGTGTGCTGCCTGCATTCCACAGATGAAGCTTTGCTTGTTTGTGCGGCCCGGTTGCTGGTATGCCACAGCCCGGTACCGGTCCACGGCCCGGGGGTTGGGGACCCCTGTTGTAGCACTGATGATGTTACCTAGTTGGGTGATGAAACGTCTGTAAGAAAACAACCAAGCTCAGAGAGCACCAAGGATCCCTGATTAAAGACCTAATTACCTTAGGACCTCCTCTATGGGGAAACTGTTTATAAAGGGGGTTCTCTAGGAAACCCCCCCCCCTCTCTTTGTGAGGTGCTGAACCTGCTGGTATTCAGTAAGTCCCTGAAGACCTGGCTAATAATAATAACAATAAAGTTGGAAGGGACCTTGGAGGTCATCTAGTCCAAGCCCCTGCTCCACCAAGGAATGGGATCTGGGGACCGAGCAATGTTTTCACATTATCTTCTTTTTCCAATGCTTTGTTCTAGGGCACTTCCTTTGATTCATTGCCGTTTTTATTTTTATTTTTGTTTGTTAGAGTTTAACCGTATGTCTGCCACCAGAGTGGCTGTTGTGAGTTAGGTGGCTCCATCAATCAATAGAATAAATAAGCCAATAAATCCTCAGGCGAATATTAGGCCTGTGATGCTAAAGCTTTCTTTTCCTTCTTAGAGGATCCATTTTGAATAGAGCGTCACAGTATAAATAATAATAATAATAATAATAATAATAATAATAATAATAATAATAATAATAATAATAATAATAATAATAATAATAATAATAATAAGCACCAGTAGATTTAACTACGTGCTTCCCAGCTTTTCTTTGGACAATCCGGTAAGGATTTGCATAAATAGGTGACTCATTAAGAACGTTGTCACGGAGGGATCAGCCGTAAGTAATCCTGAAGCCTTCCTGGAATGTCTTGGATATATGTTTTAGCAACACCTGGTGGAAGGTTAATCCTTTGGTTTAAAAATCACTAGCTGGGAAGCTGGTCATGCAGAATAAGAAGAGTTGGAAGGGACCTTGGAGGTCCTCTAGTCCAACCCCTATACCAGGGGTAGGCAACCTTGGCTCTTTTATGACTCGTGGACTTCAACTCCCAGAATTCCTGAGCCAGCCATGCTGAGGGGAAAGGGAGAGGTTTCCAAGCTGAGCCATGCTGGCTCAGGAATTCTGGGAGTTGAAGTCCACGAGTCATAAAAGAGCCCAGGTGGCCTACCCCTGCTCTAGGCCTAGGCCGCTTTATGACTCGTGGACTTCAACTCCCAGAATTCCTCAGCCAGCATGGGGGAACTATGGCCCCCTCATGACTCGTGGACTTCAACTCCCAGAATTCCTGAGCCAGCATAGCTCAGCTTGGAAACCTCTCCCTTTCCCCTCAGCATGGCTGGCTCAGGAATTCTGGGAGTTGAAGTCCACCAGTCATAAAAGAGCCAAGGTTGCCTACCCCTGCCCTATACCATTCCAGACAAATGGCTGTCCAGTCTCTTCTTGAAAACCTCCAGTGATGGAGCACCCACAACTTCCGGAGGCAAGCCATTCCACTGAATACAGAATAACAGGGTTGGAAGGGACCTTGAAGGTCCTCTAGTCCAACCCCTGCTCAAGCAGACCCTATACCAGGGGTGTTGAAGCTTGGGAACGTTAAGACTTGTGGACTTCAACTCCCAGAATTCCCCAGCCTTTGCTGGCTGGGGAATTCTGGGAGTTGAAGTCCACAAGTCTTAACGTTCCCAAGGTTGGACATCCCTGCCCTATTCCATCCTGGATCAATGGCTGTCCAAGTGACGGAGGAAGGAAAAAAACACGGTCCCTTCTGGAAGATTGCATCAAAAATTAAGAAATAAGATTTTTCCAGCACACTTTTAAGTCCCTTTATCAAGTTCCATCAGAGATTCCCTGGGAAACTCTTGGCGGCTTTCTCCTTGCAGCTCAGCAGATGAGATGCTGCCTCTCCAACCAGCCTGATGCCCTCCAGATGCGTGGGACCACAGCTCCCATCATCCTCAGCTTTCCTCAGCCAGCCACCCGCTTCAGGCGGGCGTTGCCGCGGCAACGCAGTCACCCAGACGACTCCGCTTGCCGCCATCTGGCGGCCACCTGCGGTTCTGCAGCAGCCCAGCTCCGCCCGTCTCCGGCTTCCTGGAGCCTTTTGACCTCACCCAATATGGCGGCGGCGGGGGGAAGGCTCCCACTTCCTGTCTGCGGCGGAAGTGTGGCTGGTTGCCATGGCGGCGAAGCCGGGCCTAGCGGGAGATGCGCGCCTCGGGGGAAGGCCGGCGGGGAACCGCGGTGAGGCGGGCGAGGCGGCGTCCGGAATGAGTGGGGGGTCTCCCGCGAGGGGTCTGGGGTTCGGGGGTGGGGTCACGTGGGGGGGAGGACTCTCGGAGGGGGCGCCTTTGGCAGTGCTGATGGCGGGCGGGCCGAGGGGGCGCCAGAATGTCCTTTCCGGCTTGGTCCCCGCTCCCATCATCCCCAGCCAGCACTGGCCTGAAAGGAAAGGGGGTGCTTGGATGATGGAGGGTGTAGTCCAAGACCCCTCCACTTCCCCAGAGTGATGTGTTAGGTCAGGGGTAGGCAACCTCGGCTCTTTTATGACTCATGGACTTCAACTCCCAGAATTCCTGAGTCAGCTTTGCTGACTCAGGAATTCTGGGAGTTGAAGTCCATGAGTCATAAAAGAGCCGAGGTTGCCTATCCCTGTGTTAGGTGGTTTGGTTCACGGCCTTGCGTTTCTTCGTGTGGAGATGCGTGTGGGGGGCAGGTGGCAGCTGGATGGGAGACCACCAGGAGATCCCGCCACTCTGGGCTAGGCGGAAGGCCCCCTTCTCGCCCCCCCTCCCTCATGCTGCTGGTGATGGGGGATGCAGGATCAGGCTGTCCTCAAGAGGCTCTGCCCCATGGCTGGAGGGTAGGCTCTGGTCGGAGGGAGTCACTCCAACCGGGTTTCCTGGTGGTCTCCCATCCAGAATTTATTTATTTGTTTGTTTGTTTGTATGGGCCGCCCACCGTACCACAGGATGTCTCTGAGCAGTTTAGAATATTAAAAAGATAAACCTATATAAATAAAATACTGCAAAAATATAAAAATAAAAAATACGATAGCTAAA
>NW_015393507.1:0-4377 GCF_001527695.2 Protobothrops mucrosquamatus | reverse complement strand
GTAGGCTCTGGTCGGAGGGAGTCACTCCAACCGGGTTTCCTGGTGGTCTCCCATCCAGAATTTATTTATTTGTTTGTTTGTTTGTATGGGCCGCCCACCGTACCACAGGATGTCTCTGAGCAGTTTAGAATATTAAAAAGATAAACCTATATAAATAAAATACTGCAAAAATATAAAAATAAAAAATACGATAGCTAAACGATGGGGGGTAGGTGTGTGTAAGTGTATATATATATGTGTGTGTGTGTATGTGTATATATATGTATGTATACGTATGTGTATACATATATATATTTAGTCTCAGTGATCTGTGTTTTAGTTTTTGGAATATATATATATATATATATATATATATACATACACACACACATACATATACATATAATATACATACACACACACACACACACATATACACACACCTTCCTCTCCCCCCTGCTCATCTAGTTCATAGGTGGGTAGATTAGTATCAGATCAAGCCGCTCAGAGTTACCTTGATGTGAGATGGGTGACCTATAAATTATATATATATATACATATATATAATAATTAATTAATTAATTGGTCACCCATCTTACCTCAGGGTAACTCTGGGCGGCTTGATCTGATACTAATCTGTCAACCTGCCAGAATAACAGAGTTGGAAGGGACCTTGGAGGTCTTCTAGTCCAGGGCTTTTCAACCTTTTCACCCATTGTACCACTTTTAGGATACGGCAACATCCGACCGAGGACCACCAGTCGCCTAGCAAAGTGTCAAAAACTTGATGACCCCCCCCCAAAAAAGGAAAAAAGTGATAAAATACAGGTAGTCCTCGACTTACAACAGTTCGCTTAGTGACTGTTTGAAGTTACAATGGCCCTGAAAAAAGGGCCCCCCAAGCCACAGCCGAGCAAGACCCCTGCCTGCCTGCCTGGCGGCGCTTTTCCTCCTATCCGAGGTTTTCATTGTTGTGAGCATTTTTGTTGAGGATTGGCAGCGGGGGTGGGGTGGGGGGTGTTTGGTTTTTATTCCCCCCCCCATCTGCTGGGTGGTTGCAGCAGTTTTGGTCACTTCACGTGACCCCGGGACACTGTTGGATCCAGTTGGATCCTGGTGCGGATCCTGGCGCTTCCGCTGAGCCCTGACAGCCCCAAAGAAGCGCCGATCAGCTGGAAAGCGGCACCGATCCTGGGGCTTCCGCTGAGCCCTGACAGCCCTGCAGCTCCAGCCGTCTCTCGCTCAGGCTTGTGCGGTGCTGCCACCGGTTCAGCTCATTCCCCTCCCCTTCTACCACTTTTCTAGGATGGTCACGTACCACCTGCCAGGTGCCCATGTTCCACAGGTGGTACCCGTACCCCTGGTTGAAAAGCCCTGGTCTAGTCCAACCCCCTGCTGGAGCCGGACGCCTCCAAAGAGTGCAAGCGCCCACCAGGCCTGACCCTTCCTTAGCAGGGTTGGAGATCTCCAGCGGCTGTCGGTGGGCTGGAGGGACCCCCGGGGCAATGTTACTGACGTAGGGATGGAGGGCGCTGGGTTTGCAAAAATGGATCTGTAAGGATTGGGCCCTGCACTGAGGCCAGACTCACAAGTAGTAATAATAATAACAAAGTTGGAAGGGACCTTGGAGGTCCTCTAGTCCAACCCCCTGCTCAGGCAGGAAACCCTATACCATTTTGGACAAGTGGCTGTCCAGTCTCTTCTTAAAAACTTCCATTCCAAGTGTGTGCGAAGCAAGGAAGGGTCTCCCGCGGGAGCTGATGCATAATCTCTGGTTACTAATAGAGGTCTTATAGCACCCGGATGTAATCGGTACCAAACATTTTAGTAAAATATATCCCAAATCTGTCCTGAAATAATGCATAGGGCTTCATCCTTTTGATTAATTGACTTTATAACCTTGGCAATTCCGAAAGAAGGGTGAAGCCCTTATTTATATTTAGAAGACGTTAAGGTTTTGGAACTTTCTTAAATTATACTGGTATAATTACACAGTTTTCTTTCCACAAAGTATCATTGGAAAACCCTTTTTTCCCCTTTTCAAGCAATTCCGTTTGGGCTGATTATACGTTGGTCGATCTCTTGGCAGGCTTGTTTGGACGGCTCCGTCGGTTTTTCCTCTCTAGGAGGGGGCGAAGCAGCCTTGTCCGTGCGGCAAGCGGCCTTTTGTAAGCATAGCAGCCATTGTGGGGTGTATGTTGGCAGCTCCCAGGCTTTGCTTCTCTCTCTCTCTCTCTCCCTCTCTCTCTCTTTCTCTCCCTCTCTCTGTTTCTCTCTCTCTCTCCCTGCCTCTCTCTCTCTCCTCTCTCTTCACTCTCTCTCTTTCTCTCCCTCTCTTTCTCTCCCTCCCTCTCTCTTTCTCCCTCCCTCCCTCTCTCTTTCTCTCTCTCCCCCTCCCTCCCCCTCTCTCTTTTTCTCTCTTTCTCTCTTTTCTCTCTCTCTTTTCTCTCTCTCCTCCTTTCTCTCCTCTCTCTCCTCTTTTCTGTCCTTTCTCTTCTCTCTCCTCTTCTCTCTCTCCTCTCTCTTCACTCTCTCCCTCTCTTTCTCTCCCTCTCTTTCTCTCCCTCCCTCTCTTTCTCTCTCTCTCTCCCTCCCTCTCTCTCTCCCCCCTCTCTCTTTCTCCCTCTCCCTCTCCCTCCCTCCGTTTCTCTTTTTCTCTCTCTCCCTCTCTTTTTTCTCTCTCTTTTCTCTCTCTCTCCTCTTCTCTCTTCTCTCTCTCTTCTCTCTCTCCTCTTCTCTCTCTCTCCTCTTCTCTCCCTCTCTTTCTCTCTTTCTCCCTCTTCCTCCCTCTCTTTCTCTCTCTCCCTCCCTCTCCCTCCCCCCTCTCTCTTTCTCTCTCCCCCTCTCTCTTTTTCTCTCCCTCCCTCCCTCTCTCTCTTTTTCTCTTCCTCTCTTTTTTTCTCTCTCTTTTCTCTCTCTCCTCTCTCTCTCCTCTTCTCTCTTCTCTCTTTCTCTCTCTTCTCTCTCTCCTCTTCTCTCTACTCTCTCTTTCTCTTTTCTCTCTCTCCTCCTCTCTCTCCTCTCTTCTCCTCTCTCTTCTCTCTCTCCTCTTCTATCTCTCTCTCTTCCTCTCTCTCCTCTCTCTCTCTTCTATCATTTCCTCGGTCAGGCGCTCCTCTGCTCCGGTCTGTGTTGGCTTCTCTGCTTCCTGTCTTCAGGCCAACTTGAAATTCCTGGGTTTGGATCAGTTCTTAAGAGATCCTTCCCCCTTCACTCTGTGGTCCTTTGGAGGAGCAGTTCAGCTTTTGGGGTTGAGCAGCTTGAAGAGGCTCCAATGGAGCCGTGGCAGATGTTATGTATACGCTGACCGAAGCAAGAATACTCTATGCACAAAAATGGAGGGCTACTTTGATTCCCACCATGGACGAATAGCCGCAAACGTTGACGGAGTTAGCGGAGAGGGCTAAATTGACTGCTTTGATTAAAGAAAAGAACACAATTTTTTTTATTTGGAAACCGCTTCTGGACTTCGTGCTTGAGGTGGGAAAAAAATGAAACTTTGGTTTTGCTGATTAGGTAAATGGCTAGCCTACATTATTATGTAAAAGTAAGAAGTTGAGGTTATATGTTATTGCCTTATTCTACTACACGAAAAAGAGTCAAAATTCCATGCTTTTTCTTTTCTTTCCCTTTTATCGTACATCTTTTCCTCTTTTTCCTCCTTGCCATTATTCTCATTTTTCTTTGTCTTTCTGTCTTTTATATTTTGATAAACTAATACAAAATTTAAACTAATAAAAACAAATAAAAACCAAAGGGCAACAGAATGGTACCTGGGGGAAAGGTGGGATGGAAAGTTGATTTGGTGGGGAGCTAAAAATGCCGACGGGTTGTGTCCCAAGGCAGTGTGTGTTGTGTATCGGGCCTGGAGAGTAGCAATAGCACATTGACTTAGATACGGCTTCACACTGCTTCACAGCCCTCTCTAAGCAATTTACAGAGTCGGCATATTGCAGTGGTGGCGAACCTATGGCACGGGTGCCAGAGGCGGCACTCAGAGCCCTCTCTGTGGGCACGTGTGCCATCGCCCCAGTCCTAGGCCTTCCGCTGGGTTTTATAAAACCTTTTCGCTTTAGGCCTCCGCCGCTGTGTGCAAAAAAAAAAAAAAGGTTCAGTCAATTTCAACTTCTCGCAGGGGAAGAAAAAGATCTTGCAAAGTTGGAATTGATTGATTGAACTTTTTAGTCCCACCCAGTCTACTGTTACTACCACAGCCACACCCACCCAATGGGCCATGCCCACCCGGCACCCGACGATGCGTAAGTGGGTTTTGGGGTTGCAGTTTGGGCACTCGGTCTCTAAAAGGTCCGCCATCACTGGCATATTGGGTCTTCATTTTACTGACCTCGGAAGGACGGAAGGCTGAGTCAACCTTGAGCCGGTCAGGAACGAACTACT
>NW_015393506.1:6448-14266 GCF_001527695.2 Protobothrops mucrosquamatus | reverse complement strand
TGATTCACTTAACAACTGTGGCAAGAAAGATTATAAAATGGGACAAAACGTACTTAACTGTCTCACACAACAACAGAAATTTTGGGCTATATTGTGGTTTTAAATCAAGGATTACCTGTATTAGCCTCCTATTCTGCCCTGATGCCTCCTTATGACAACACTTGGCATCCTTATGAGTATTTGAGTTCTGCTGATATAGCATTCTTGTTCATATCCCTGCTACTTTTCTTTTCAAATCCCTCTCTCCAGAATCAACCTTCTTGATTCATATAGTTGATTTAGGAGCCACTCATATAGTTGGTATCTAATGAGATTAATAACTCCAGATAATTAATTAATTAATTAATCTCTCTTTCTTTCTTTCTTTCTTTCTTTCAATACATCATTTTACCAAAAAATCAAATTATGACAAGTATAAGAGATACAAATGAACTAAGTGGAATAGCACATGGATACATCATTCAACAAGCCACTTGGAATGTGTTTTATTATATATTTGTGTGGTAGGGAATTCAAGAGTTTATAGGGAAGTTAAGAGTTTAAACACTTTCCTTCTATGTTTGCTTTTTTTTAAGGCGTCATTCATTTTCTTCTTGGCTGATTATATTTATTATTTTATTTATACTACATTATGTTGATCAACTACATCCAGATGCTCACACACTATTCTGCTTATTAAAATGCCTTAAGTCCGGCAGATGTGATATGTATGTAAATAACAGTTTTCTAACTTACTTTGTGTTTTGAGGCCTCCATCTTGATTTTCGTGATTTTATATCTCTGCATATGATTGAAACACAACATTCTTGAAATGAAGTATTAGTTCAGATTTGTATAGGCATGTCTACCATTTTGCAAGAATCAGCAAATCTTTAGGTAGGCCTCTTTCTCCACTTAAATATAATACTTTAGGGAACTGTTGAAACATTTGCAGTCATTTTATATCAAGGAGCCTTTAAAATGATAAATGGCAGAGAGAGCTGCTGTATAAGAAATTTCTCTGGAACTTTTCCATGTACAGATGCCATGGTTTTAAAGGATGAGGAGCAAGAATCTGTCACAGAGGTTTCCAAAAGAAAAACCAGATATTTACAGCTGGTTCTTTTAAGCTGGTCAATTTGCCCCTCTAGTTGTCATTTAAAATGTCTTCATTTTCTTTTTATTATCTCATTCTTCTTTCACCCTGTTACCATTCTGAGAATTCATAGCAAATTAAACTTATGATATCATATAAAAATACATTGGGTAAAAAGATGATATTTTTTTAAGTATCATCTTTGTTCCTAACCTCCAACATTTACTAAAAAATAGTAAAATTTTTGTAAATTGCTCACTTTTAGTTAAAGATCTGTTAAAATAGAGAAAATAGAATACTAGCATATAGTACACTTCAAATTAAACCATATTGTGCTTCGGCAAAGTGATGAGAGCCTACTTCAGATGGATTAATGTAGCTCAGAGGTGTCAAAGTCAATTTCATTGAGGGCCACATCAGCATTGCGGTTGCCCTTGTGGGGCTGGGTGGTGTGGCCAGGGTGGGTGCAGCCTACTGGGTGGGTGTGGATGGAATGGGTGTGGCCTACTGGGTGGGCATGGCCAGCTCTACATGGTTCGCGTCAAGGAGTGCCTGTGGGGACCTGGGCAGGAGTGGGACAGATCTGAGGGTCTCTGGCAGAAGGGGGTGGGACCGGGGCAAGCGCCAAGGCATGGTCCATTTCTTCATTCCTCACAAAGGGTGACACCTCCCCAGCATGCATCCAGGGGGCAGGGCTGACGCAGCAGGGGCTGGTTCCTCGCTTTTCTAGACGGCCTTGTGGAGCTAAGACTAAATCCGTTTCAGCATAGATGGCCACCAGAAAATTGTACATTGGCTCTTGGCCGGCCTGGGCCAGGGCCAAGGCCAAGGCCAAGGCAGCGGGGGCCGTTCCTTCACTGTTTCCCAGATGGCTTCGTGGGCCACATGAAATCACTTCGTGGGCCGCATCCGGCCCGGGCCTTGTGTTTGACATGTCTGATGTAGCTTAAGGAAATAATAATAGTATGGATATTATTTTCAATACACACACTTTGTAGAATACTATACCCATCTCTTTAGCTACTGGCATGTCTAGTATATCTAGTCAGGTTTTTGGACTAAGAGCTTTACTCAATTTTGATGACTTGTTGAAGATTATAAGTGGATTAGGCAGGAAAAAAAGTCAAGAACATAAATAGTGGTATATACATTAATATTTCATGCATTAAATAAATGAAAAAGTATTCTATTATTGGCAGCTGCAATTTACAAGGTTCCAAGAATTTCAACAGAATGGCATAGAATGGGATACTGTGACTTTGCTACCATTTTAACCAGATCAATTTTTCCTTTAACATTTGTGTTAAATCCTTCAGAAACAGAAATGTCTTGGAATAGGAATGGTTCAATCATAGCTCCTGTCAAGATTCTGGATTGCCTAAGTACAGAATATTCTTGTGAATTGCCTGACTGTGGAGTGATTGGGCATTTGCTTGTGTCTGCATTTCCATCTGGAGATGGAAATGCAGAACAATTTCAAATTTAACCAGTGAAGGACAAACATCAAACAGGCTTCCCCATGTTGAGGCTTTCCTGCTCTTGGCATCCTTCAAGACTTTTGCTTTTGCTGTTTCTTCCAGAAGAAAATGGATTCTTTGGCCAAATTGTCTGGATGTTGCATTAAAATATTAAAATACATATTTCACATGCAAGCCATTTGTTGTAATATAGTAGCCTAAAGCAGTCCATTCTATCCCCTTACTTTTCTCCTTGTGTAGCACAGATCTGTTCTGTAGTAGCATATATTTATTTATACACATGCCAGAAGAGTGACAAATTTGGTAAGAGATTCCAGACTTTCAGTTGCATTGGCTAAGTTATGCTGATGCTGTTTGTTATTACACTGAAAATGTTTGGCTGACATATTTCATTTGATAACTTGGCAGCTGACAGTTTTCAGTAAACTAAACATTTTTTGGTTTGAAAAATAAACATTTTTATTTTTTTCTGGCAGTTAATAATCTTTTAACATAAAATTGCCATATTTCTTGAAAAATGCTAAAATATTTACAACAACAGGGCACTAAATGGCTATCTTTCTTCTTCTTCTTCTCCTTTTTAGCTTTGGTGTACCAGAGTGTTCAAAGCTTAGTGGTAAATTTAGATTAAATAACCTGAATACATCTCAGTTCCATGTTAAGTTCACTCTAACAACCAGCCTTTTATGAGCAGAAATGTAATGCTGAAAACAGTCTTTGACCAGGTTCCGTTTGGGTGGTTTTGTTTTTAAAAAGGAATCAAGGTTTGTTTTAGGAATCCATAGTTTTTAACTCCTGTAAATTTAATATCTAATATAAAGTAACACGCACCGTTTCCGAAGCATGTAATGGGAGAAAAAAGGAGAAACTGGATTACTGCATTACTGCATGATAAAGTCTAAAAGTAACAGGTTTTACTGCCAAAAAATCATGGTAAAATCATGTTTTTAAATATCACAGTCCTATCTTTTATTAAAGCAAAACTTCCATGTGATAATGATTATGGCTATTTGACTGCTTCCTTCATTTTTGTATGCCTTTTGAAGAGGACATCTTGTAGAACATTTTAAAGAGCTGTAGAAAAGAAGAATGCTATATAATTTATTTTTTGGTACACACAGTTCTCAAGTTATGACCCTAATGGACTCTTTAGACTTAAGAGTTTTAAGTCACAACAGTTGTAAAATTAATAATCTCTTAAAATAAAATTGCTGTTATTCCTGAAAAGCAATCAACAGTTTTACAACCTTTTTTGCGGCAGTTATTAAGTGAATGCAGTAGTCATGAAGTAAACACTGCAAACCACTGGGTTCGCTTAAGGACAAAGTGAACCCGTGGTTTGCTGTGCGCCCGGTTTTGCCGAAAACTGGAAGAAAATGCCCAGTTTTAGCAAAACCCGGTGTAAGATGCGATCACATGACCATGGGACACGACAAACAGCCATAATTGTGGTTCCCATTGCTGAGCACCTGAAGTGCATTCATGTGACTGTGGTGGTGGTGATGGGGCTTGTGTATTCAAGTATTCTGGAAAAACAACAAAAGTACTTACATTGATTTGGCAGGCCTTTTCAATAAATACTTGAAGGTGCTGTTATAAATTAAAGCCAAATGCTAGCTAACAAGTATTTTGACCACCCTACAATCATATCTCTCTATTTATTGCAAGGCTATTTAGAACTTGGGCGTTGAAATTAATGAAACTTGTGTTTGTTCTCAACTAAATGTTTAAACTTTTAACATCCAAAATCACCGCTGTTTGCCCTTTTTTAGACTTAAATATTTCCTAAATGCTGTGATTGTGAAGATTTATGAAGATTGACTTTAAAAATTTTTTTCTGTTTTTCTTTCATTGGTGTCATTATTTCCCACTTAGGAAAAAAAGCAAGAGAGGTTGTATGCACGCAAAAAAAACTAATATTCTGAGCTTTGTTTTTAAGCAATAGTAGAGAAAATGTTTGCAGTGAATCTATCTTTTATAGAGGAGAAAATAAACATAGATAAAAATTCATTTTTCCATGTCTACAGAACTTCTTGATACTATACCCTATTGTCTTTCTCCCATTTATCCAGTTTTTTTCCCAGAGCATCTTCTTCATAGTTCTTATGTATAAATATACATTATCAAGAGAGCTGCTAAGTCTGGGTATTCATAGGATAACAAACGGATGTTTAAATCTTTCCCTCCCTTTGAATAGCTCTGAAAAATCTGAGTCCAGAAATTTCATTCTTATTTTTCCCACTTGATGTGGACTTGAGATTCAGCTTCTATCTAATGCAGTTGCTTGACCTATATTCCTGCCACCTTACTGTATATCGAGTCTTTTTTGTGGTGGAAGGAACCTCACATGTTAGATTAAAATGAATTTCATACCAAAAGGATAGTTGGCAAAGTCGCATTCAAGTATGTACTACTAAGCATATACCAGTAACCAACTAAGTTTATTTTTGTCTTCTTGAATATTTATACATTTTAAATAATAGCTCCTCTTCAGGAAAAAGATGAAGTGTTGCACTCTTGAATTTAGAATAAACACCATTCTAAAACACGAGTATGCAAAAATTTAGAAATTGCCTCTGTCTGCAGATTCAATAGAGGAATAGCTAATGGGAAGAATACACCATGTAATTCTTGAGCCAAGCTAGAACAACAGTGTTTGATCGATAGAAATTTTGTGGCAGAATTTCCTAATTAACACTGTCATCCCATTTGCTGCAGTTTCTACAACCTAGAGCAGGGGTAGGCAACCTCGGCTCTTTTATAACTCATGGACTTCAACTCCCAGAATTCCTGAGTCAGCTAATTCTGGGAGTTGAAGTCCATGAGTCATAAAAGAGCCGAGGTTGCCTACCCCTGACCTAGAGGGTGCTGGGAACTGAAAGCATATAATATGATCAGGTAGTCACACATGAGACTATCACAACAAACTTTCAGTGAGCAGACTAAAGGAAAGGGGTATTATAGCTAGCAGAACGACAGGCAGAGCGTTCCATGAGAGGATCATTGATGTCACTGTTCTCTGTTCAGAGGAATCACAAATTTGGAGAAATTTAGGCTTTCCCGACTCACTTGAAATCCTTGCAGGTCTTGTCACTGTGTAAGCTGTGGGGTAGGGTAGGGTAGGGTAGGGCAGGGGTCCCCAACCTTGGCCACTTTATGACTTGTGTACTTCAACTCCCAGAATTCCTCAGCCAGCCATGACTCAGCCAGACTTCAACTCTAACAGCTATGCTGGCTGAGGAATTCTGGGAGTTGAAGTCCACAAGTCATAAAGTGGCCATGGTTGGGGATCTCTGGGGTAGACGGAGGAGGCAGTGGGGTAGATTTAGAATTTCTATCCCTGAAGATTCTACATTGCCCTGGTGGTGCAGTGGTTAGATGCAGTACTGCAGGCTACTTCTGCTGACTGCCGGCTGCCAGCAGTTTGGCAATTTGAGTCTCACCGGCTCAAGGTTGACTCAGCCCTCCATCCTTCCAAGGTCGGTAAAATGAGATTGTTGGGGGCAATATGCTGACTCTGTAAACCGCTTAAAGAGGGCTGTAAACCACTGTGAAGCGGTATATAAGTCTAAATGCTATTGCTATTGAAATTCTACTTAAACTGTGGAAAAAATGCATATAAGGAATATGAGATAAATAAAGAAATATAAGATTCTTTCTGGTACTTCTAGCACCAGTTCAGATATCAGAATTCTATGGGGGTTTTATTGAAAGCATGAAATATCACTAGATATTTTAAACTCTGAAATAACAGAGCACTTTTTTTTAATTCTGAGAAGAAGAATTTGAGAATATTTGGCTATATTTATTACGATTTTGATTGACTGAACAGCCTAACTACATGTTTCTGTTCTAAACTCATCATGCATTTTTAGTTTTTCATCTTCAGATAAAAAGACTGAATCTGAAATAGTAGCAGCTAGTGAGCTTTAGCTGTTTATTATTATTATACAAAGTTGGAAGGGACCTTGGAGGTCATCTAGTCCAATCCCCTGCTCAGGCAGGAAACCCTATATCATTTTAGACACAAATGGCTGTCCAGTCTCTTCTTAAAAACTTCCATTGTTGGAGCATTCACCACTTCTGGGGGCAGGTCGTTCCACTGATTAATTGTTCTGTCAGGAAATTTCTCCTTAGTTCTAGGTTGCTTCTCTCTTTGGTCAGTTTCCATCCGTTGCTTCTTGTCCTGCCTTCATGTGCTTTGGAGAATAGCTTGACTCCCTCTTCTCTATGGCAATCCAAGATATTGGAACACTGCTATCATGTTACCCCTAGTCCTTCTCTTCATTAAACTAGACGTATCCAATTCCAGCAACCTTTCTTTATATGCTTTAGCCTCCAGTCCCCTAATCATCTTTGTTGCTCTTCTCTGCACTCTTTCTAAAGTCTCAACATCTTTAAATGTATTAGAGATAAGATATGGAAGATTTGCAAAGATTTGAGCTAGATATTTTGCATTACTGGTATTTACTATTATTGTTACTAGTTTTACTTCCTCTATGGGATTTTGCAAATAACTGGGAGTGCATTATTTGGGCCTATATAGGGTCTATTTAAGATTTTACTTAAGGGAGAGAAATCTGCTTTCTAAATAATAATAATCTTTGACATATTACTTTACAGAAGGTTTTGAAAAGGTCGATCAACAAGCGTTGACACTTGTGAAAAATATTGATTCTCAAAAGAAATCATGATCATAAAGCTCAAAAGAAAGTTTGGCTTTATATGTGAATATTTTCCAGCATTGGAAAAGTGATATAACTGATGAGTGAAAATTTAGCACACTTAAAACTGCTCCAGTCAAAAAAAAGACCTTTGAGGAATGGAATTATTTAGTGGATCCTGCACCTCACAAACAGAAATAAAAGTGGCTAATTAAAAGTGGCATATTCTTCCATCAGCTGGGATTCCTGGAGGAAAATAGTAGTATTTGTATCAGAGAAACATTATACAGTTGCGTGTCTGGACTGGAGGATCTCGGGCATTGAAAATGATAACTCTGACCTCACAGGATCAGAAGATTCTGCCTCTTCCTGTACCACTAGCCTTAAGCATGTGCTGGACAGTGTTAGAAGGTAAGTCTTCATCCTGGTTCATCCAAGCCGGGAATAAATAAGCAAACATGGCGACTGCTTTGGGAAGAAGGTTACAGTTTATTGCAGAAGACAGATGGTCTTGCAAGAAGCAGCAGAGGAGAGGAAAGAGAGTGAGCACATGGGCAGATGGTCTTTTTATACCCTCTAGCCCTGCCTGGAAGTTTCCTGT
>NW_015393506.1:0-3126 GCF_001527695.2 Protobothrops mucrosquamatus | reverse complement strand
TGTCTTGAGATCCCTGGCTCCAAACTTTCTGATGGTTCCACATCTGCATATGTATAAGACCAGCTACTGCCCTGGGCAAGGAGATGAGGCCAGGTTTGGTTTCTGCTTTTCAAAAAAATGCTTTTAAAAATCCTTTTGGTGAACAATATTTTTTTCCTGCCTTTTTAATATTTCCTTCTCTGGGTTAACTTCCCACAACAGAAGCATGAACAGGCCTTAATTCTGTAAAAATGACTTGAAAGAGTCTCGTTGAAACCAACAAAGAAACTGTAAATACATTTCTGTATCAATGTGGCTGTGGCTCTAACGCTCCAAGGTAGTGTGAGGTCGATGGAGGCCTCCTGAGTATCAAACCAATCTTCTCCAGGTTGCTTGAATCTAGGCTTAAAACAGGTGAAAAACTCTTGTTACATTTAGAAAAGGCAAATTTACCTTTTTTTCTTTGGTAATAAAAGTTATGTGTCCTTTGAGGTGGGCTAGACTCCTGATGACTTCATGGACATGGATGTGTAACTTTCTTTACAGGCATACAAAGGTGATTTGCTTCTGTTCTTTCCTGGGGTGTTTTTGACTTCCTGTTTAACCTGAAGTCTTGGGATTTTCTAGTAGCCTTTCATAAAAGCACTAACCAGGCTTGACAAGGTCAGCTAAGTGCTGCCATCTCCTGAAGCTTTTCTGCAATAACTACCTTACACCCCAGAACTGTGTAATACATAGTTTCTGGAACCCTTTTTGTTAAGTTAGATGAATTTCAATAGTCTGAAAAGTAAATCGCATTTTAAGTGACCTTAACATAAATGTTCTCTATAGATCAAGGGAGGCGTTATTAAACCAGCGACTCACATTTAAATTTTTACTATTAAACATTTCTTTGTAAACCATTTCTAGACTGACTTAATATTTTCAGCTGCAAATTTCTGTATTACATAGTCATTAACTCATTTCTGTTCTTCTTTGCTCCATATATTTTACTTCTCACTATTTCTGTAGGCAGGAGATCCTTTTATATTTGACCTGCTTCTTGAAATACACGGCCAATATTATCAACTAAGAATGATCCGAATTTTGATTAATCTATTCTGGAACTAACTGATCAAGAGAAAATGTCCTTTATTTAAAAACAGTGGTTTTCTGTTTCTATTTTTGGCGGATGAAAGCGGAGGTTGAGGCTTATTAGTCCGAAGCTTGAGTGGGCTTGTTAAAGTGGCAAGAAGCCATGCCTCAAACCACATAAATATGAGAAGGGTTTGAGATCCCTGAAACTTTGTTTTGAGCTTATTGTTGCATATTGTTTGGGGCTTCTCCAGTTTACAAATAGTCTATGAAGAACTCTACACATTATCTACAGTCTCTGGTGTGATCTAACTCTGATTCAGCAAAATTTTGGTAGCATGTCAAATAGCATACCAAATAGCATATCAATTGCAACAAAAGAGAAAAGATCATTTTGATGCTTGTAAATGAAAATTTTTGAATACAGAGTTCTGGTCTCAAATCAGTAACTATCTATTGCTACTCCAATACAGATATAGTTATACAGATGTTGAAGGTATTGGATATTCTTAATTATTCATATGTTAAATATCATTTAATAGGTTTATATCCACTTTTTCTGTATAGGTCAAATACATCGTGCTCCCTCCTCATATTTCTTCATAACAACAGCCCCAACATGACAGTTTTAAGCAGTGCTTTTTTTGTAAAAAAAAAAAAAAAGTGCCGGAACTCATACACGTTATACAACCCGCCTTGCCTACCCTACAAGGTTCCATCCAAAAAAGGTGCCGGAACGCCGTTCTGGGCGTTCTATGATAAAAAAAAAGCCCTGGTTTTAAGTATGAAGTTGTTCCGTGGTAATTATTAAATCATGTTTTACACTGATGAAATTGAGCTTTGAGATTGTGGTTTGGACTGAAAAATATTCTTGGTGTAGAGTATCCATCGTTTGCCCTGTTTTTCAGATCTGTCAAATAGCTTCCGTAGACTATAGATTCAGGATGGCAGTCCATGTTTGTTATAAGTCTTCCGTATGCCATTTGTCAAACTGGCTGTCTAAAGTTGCCATTGCATTTTATTTTATCAATATTATATGGGAGGAACCAGTTTGGGGACCGAAGCTAACAAAGGGCCCCAGACCAGAGTGGTCAATTACAATAACAATGCACTGATATTGACCACTTCTCCAAATGAGAGAGATTCTTGGCCCACTGTTATATTAGGACATGCATCATAGAGTTTGCAATACGTGTCTCTTGTCATTATTAATGGTTTTTCTGATATCTGCAATGTAAGTATCTTATAAGAGCTCTTCATTGAATGTCTGATTGCAAGCCTTCTAGTTCAAGTATTGGTATTAGGAAGGTCCTTTAGATGTTGCTGAACATCTACTAAACTAGCAATATCCATCTCTGGTCCATATATGAGGTCTTTGTGAATATTTTACTTTTACAGGTTCATAATTCACCCAGTTTAGCAAGATACTTTTAAAGAAAAATACAGTTAATCTCTAAATGAAGTATCCTGAAATATTTGTTTAACGAAGGTAATGAAAAATGACAGCATGTGGCTCATGTATAGTGTTGTAGAACAAACTTGTCAATGAACCAACCATGTTTCCCTATAATTGATGATAATTTCAGATCCAGATTATTACTGTTTCTCAGGTGGACCAGAAGTATTTTCTAATTTCTGTTGAAGCTTCACTATTATCATCATTCCTTCCATAAAAAACTGATACCGAGGTTCAGAATATTTTTGGAAACAATGTGTTATATGATAAAACCAGCTGTTAGTTGGAAAGAGGTTAGTTAATTAAGTGACTTCAAATTTGATTCCTGACTGCAAAGGCCAATGTTTATTGTTTAGCTCAGAGGTCCCCAACCTTTTGGGTACCAGGGACCGGTTACGTGGAGAGAGTTTTTTCCACAGACCAGAGGGGGCATGGTTTTGTGTGCTGCCTGCATCCTGCAGATGGGACTTTGCTTGTTTGGGCGGACCGGTTGCAGTCCAGTACTCTTCCATGGACCAAGGGTCGGGGATCCCTGGTTTAGCTGGTCTCCGGTAATAATTTGTAGTTCTCTGAAGGGCAGACTTATAATTTTTTTGATCTTGTTCATCCATTTCATC
>NW_015393505.1:3158-14269 GCF_001527695.2 Protobothrops mucrosquamatus | reverse complement strand
GTGGACGTACTGCCAGTTGTAAACTGACTGATAGTTTTCCTATTTAAAAAAAAAGAGAGAAGCAGGAAGTAATGCTGAAAAATTAATGAAGCACACCGTAAAATCCACAGCTGTTCAGAATTGTGATCAAAGCACTTCCGTTTTCTTCTTCCCTCCCACTCCTCTTTTCCTTTTGTGCCGTGACTTTTTAGAGTATGTGGTTTTTTTTAACTGAGCTGTAAACTTCACACTAAATATTTAGAGGGTGGTGCTGAATTACCATTTATCCTAGAATGCATTGATTACAAAACTGTTATTTAAACCCTGAGGCTGCACAGTTCTCAGCTTGAGAGATGGTATGAATGGTATACAACCAGCCTGTCTGAAAAGAATTGAACTGTTTGTGTAACTGTGTTACACAACACAGGAATGGTGTTTTGTAAATCCAGCCAACACCATTGCATGAAGTTGGGGATCTAGGGGTCTCCATGAAGCTACAAGCTCTACATGAAAACTGGGCTTACCTACCCCGATTCCCTAGCCCAGGGGTAGGCAACCTTGGCTCTTTTATGACTTGTGGACTTCAACTCCCAGAATTCCTCAGCCAGCATGGCTCAGCTTGGAAGCCTCTCCCTTTCCCCTCAGCATGGCTGGCTCAGGAATTCTGGGAGTTGAAGTCCACTAGTCATAAAAGAGCCAAGGTTGCCTATCCCTGTCCTAAGTCCTCCTGTTCTAAGCGGTGAGCCTCCTAGCTCAGGGGTAGGCAACCTTGGCTCTTTTATGACTCGTGGACTTCAACTCCCAGAATTCCTGAGCCAGCATGGCTCAGCTTGGAAACCTCTCCCTTTCCCCTCAGCATGGCCGGCTCAGGAATTCTGGGAGTTGAAGTCCACCAGTCATAAAAGAGCCAAGGTCGCCTACCCCTGGCCTAGCCCGTTACTAGGACTTCCTTTAACCATGGAGAGTCCACCGCTTGTTCCTTCAAATAAACCCACCTTCTTTTTGACAGACATCGCCCCGCGTAGGTGGATGGCCAGCTGGCGGATGTAAACGAAAGCCTGCTGGTAGGACACCGAGTGATCCAGAACGTACATCTCTATCAGCGTCCGTTGCATGAAGTTGATCAGGGGGAGAGCGTTAGGAGAGGTGAATCTCGAATTCTTGACGTAGGAAATGTACATTTGCTAATAAGGTAAAGAGAAAGACAAGCAAGAGAATTAGGGCGACGTTGACCATGGTTCGCCAGTCACTAACTTTGAGAAGGGGCGACTACAGAAACCAAATTAATAAATCGTCTCATCCAACGAGGAACTGACTGAGTTCGGCTACAGATAGTCCTCGATTTACAGGAACTGACTGAGTTTGGCTACATAGTCCTCGATTTACAACGGTTTATGTTTAATGACCCAGCCTAAAAACGAATTTATGGTCTGTGGATTTTTTGTGTGGCCGTCTTACCTTAAGAACAGAAGGCAAATAAGCTTCCTGCTTATACCGGCAGATTTTGTTGAGTACCAAAAAAGCTAGAACTCTGACAACTTCATCGCCCGTGCTCCAGAGTCGAATCGTTTGCTTAATGAAAGAAGAAAAAATAAAGTTGTTTTCCGTTTTTTGTTGTGCTTCTAAAATGAGATCCCCTCTAGTGTTAGAAACTGAATTTTTCCCAAGTGCCGATCAAGCCTCGAATGTCATGCCTCGAATGTCATGGTTCCGACAGATGAAAGTCTTCAAAGAACTTTGAGGCATTATCTTAAAGAATCTTTATTCGAGTAGCATAGCATCAGCACATACATAGGCAAAGCCAAAATCTGAATTCCCCTCCCCTGAGCACATAGTATCAAAGCACAATTCCCTCCTCTAATTAACAGTCATAAATCACATTCTCCAATTAGCTTGAAATGCAGGCTTTCCCTCCAGTTCTTCAACCCACCATTTCTTATCATCTTTTATTTCAAAAATTCTCTTCCACTGAGCAATTAAATTATCAGCATGTTCCCTCCCTAAATTAGCTGTCATATATCACTGTTATCCAATCAGTGTGAAGGTCAAAGGTTCCCTTCCTCTCTCTTTCCCGGGCTTTTCCCTTCTCCCTCTTCTGCTTTGCATTAACTCTAAAAATACCAGACAGTTCTGCATATTGTCAAAGCAAGAATTTAGGAAAATCAATGCCTGGAAGTTCTTTGAAGTGTTTCATTAGCCGGAACCATAACATCCAACTTTTAAGTCTTATTCTTGCACCTTCTGGCCAGCCCTGCTATCCAACTTACCTTAAGTAGCACGCGACACTGTTTGGGAAAGCTCAAATAATAAGGCACGATGGCACTGATGTGCTGGAGGACAGCTGTTGTTACTGAGGTTTGGGTTAAACACGACAGAAGCTGCAGAGAGAGGGAAAAAAAAGACAAAATTCCCCTCGATCTGGCTCAAAGAATGACCAATTTCAAATCTCCTATATCCCCTTCTGCCCCCGTCTCAAAGGTGCTTCTTCAAGAACATTTCGAAAAAGCATTTTTGGGATAACTATGACCTGGAATGACTGAGAATCTCCACAGATTGCCTTGTTCAACTCTGGCAGAAGTGATCTGCGGCAGGGGTCTTCAAACTTGGCCCTTTTAGGACTTGTGGACTTCAACGGGCTGAGGAATTCTGGGCGTTGAAGTCCACAAGTCCTAAAAGGGCCAGGTTTGAAGACCCCAGATCTCTGGTCTTGTAAATGTTGCCTTTCTGCAATTTCTACGAGTCGAAAGTCAAACTGTGGACCCGCTGAGGATTCTCTCTCTGTCTAGTGCTCTTTCCATTGAAACAGGGAGGAAAAAAGATGGGTGGGGAGGTCCATGGTGTTCTCTGCAGATGTTGGTTTTCTTGCAGACGTTTCATTAGCGATAGCGCTTAAGACTTATATACCGCTCCATAGTTCTTCACAACCTTCTCGGAGCTGTTTATAAATGTCAGCATATTTTCCCCAACAATCTGAGTCCTCATTTTACCAACCAGGGAAGGATGGAAGGCTGATTCATCGAACTCCTGGCTGTGGGCAGAGTTAGCTTGCAGTACTGCATTCCAACCTCTGTGCCATCACAGCTCTTGCATCAGTGCCCTGATGGTGTTACCTAGTTGGGTAGTAAAACGTCTGCAAGAAAACCACCATGATCAGAGAGCACCAAGGACCCCATAATCTTCCTCCTCCTCCATTCTGCAAACCCCACTTCCTTCTAGCACTGATGATGTTACCTAGTTGGGTAATGAAACGTCTGCAAGAAAACCACCAAGCTCAGAAAGCACCAAGGACCCCATAATCCTCTTCCTCCTCCTCCTCCTCCACTCTGCAAACCTCACTCCCTTCTAGCACTGATGATGTTACCTAGTTGGGTAGTGAAACATCTGCAAGAAAACCCACCAAGCTCGGGGAGCACCAGGCACCCCACAGCTTCAACGCTGAGCTACAAATATTTTCTTCTATTAAAAAAACAAAAAAATCTTCCCAAACCAGGAAGACGTGCCCAATAACCAAAACAACGGCCAAATTTGACCCTCCGTTACAAGGTGACATAAACTCACCTGAATGGTGCAGCCCAGGTGCATTTTGATGTCCAATCGTAACTTGCCCCACAACGGGCTGGAGGAAGGCAAGACTATCCTAAAAGAATTAAGGGAGAGAGGATTTAGAAGAAAATGGGTGATTCAGAGGCTGTCATTTTTCTAAGTAATGGGAGACGACTGAATTTCAACTGGGCTGGCTGCTGTTCAACTGGGGAAGCTTCTTGCCTACGACGGGATTCAAAATTCAAGGCAGAATGTAAAATCTGGAGCACCACAGCATGCAGCAATTTCCATCCAGAGACCGTTCATTTATTATTTTACTTTGCACCCCACACAAACACGGGGAATGTATTTCCAGGCCTGCTGTTGTTCTGCCTTCGCAACAGCCTGATTTTGCACAGGCGATCCTCGACTTACGACCGAGACAAGAATTGCCATTGCTAAGCAAGGTGGGGGGCTAAGCGAATCGTGCTAATTTTACAACCGTTTTTTTTTTGCCAGAGTTGTTAAATGAATCACTGCAGTCATTAAATGAATCCAGCTTCCCCCACTGACTTTGCTTGTTGGAAGCTGGCTGGGGAAGTGGCAATTGGGGGGTCCCGGGGTTGGCAAGTGCCCCAATTTTGATCATTTGACCGTGGGGGTGTTGCTATTGTGAGAAGTATGAGGACCTGTCAGCGGCATTGTTAAATTCAAACGGTCACTAAATGAATAGAGGTATAATAATAATAATAATAATAATAATAATAATAATAATAATAATAATAAAGTTGGAAGGGACCTTGGAGGTCTTCTAGTCCAACCCCCTGCTCAGGCAGGAAACCCTATCCCATTTCAGACAAACAGCTGTCCAGTCTCTTCTTTAAAACTTCCAATGTTGGAGCATTCACAGCTTCTGGAGGCAGGTTGTTCCACTGGTTAATTGTTCTAACTAGCTGTATCTGTTTTATGGAGAGGGAACTGAGTCTAGAGGACACTCAACTGGCTAGGCCTTATCAATACACAACTGAAATGGGCAATCCGTTGAATTTAGCCAATCTGAGATTGTGTTGGCCTTTTGGCTAGTTATTATCTCAGCCTGGCCCTTCTTGGCCAACGTCAGCTGGGAGCTGAGATCACGTGGAAAGCACAGCATATAAAAATACCTACCATTATCCAGACCCACCGAGGGCCCACAAGGCTACGCGGATCAGATAGCTGCAGATTGACCACCCACGTGCCAGCTAGAAAGGGATTAATTGTACCCTAACCAGCTGCTCGCCTTTGCTGTCCGAAGGGAAAGTTCAGCGCTGACCCTGTCAACTATCCAATTTCCTAGATTTAGCTCTTTTGCGAATTAAGCCTTCAATTATTTTGGCTGGGGTTTTGGCAACAGTGGAAATACACCACCAGATGGAACGTACCCTTTGCTTCGACACCAAAAGCCATTTGGTTGTCCTGGGGATAAGATTAAACTTATTTTATGCCCCTGCCCAGGTTACTGAACGGTAAAATGAGTTAACAATCCACCAACCTGGCCATAAAAAGAACTCAAAAAATTAGCCAATTTAGCAGGTTGGGTCGATAAAAGGTGCCGAGGCTTGAAATAAACTACAGCTCAAAATTTCTTTTGCTAAGCGAAACAGCTGTTAGGAGAGTTTTGATCCATTTTACGACCTGCTGATCCATTTTAACACTGCAGCTGTTAAATGAGTCACATGGTTAAGTGACTCCACGTTTCCCACTGACCTTGCTTCTAGGAAGGTTGCAAAAGGGGGTCATGTCCATGACCCCCAGGACACTGCACACCAACTGGCTTCTGATCTTGGGAAATGTCTGTTTATGCAAAAACTTTCTGCTTTGGCTTTCGTTCTAGAGCTGAATTTTATCAATGGAACGGAACCCACATTATATCATGATTACTTGGGAAGGATGATGGTTATGTGGTCCCAAACCAAGCCGAGGCTTTTTAGAATTTCAATCCTATTTTTGCAGAGTTTCGTTTGGACTGTTGTTTTAGGATTCTTGCGGTTCCCTCCTTCATTTCAAAAAGAACCATCTTAACAGACCAGCTTCGATTGCATAAACTGAACGTTATTTCATTTTATTCACTGTTTATTTCAGAGTCTTCCTTAGGTGAGGTGGGTGATGTAAACCTAGGACATGTGAATGAATAAAAAGATCCTTCGATGTCTAACATGTTTTTAGGGCTTTAATATCTTTTTTTTTTTTTAGAAAACTGGACCCAGAATTATATTTTTCTAAATTAATAGTTAAAAACTTATTCTGCTCAGGATGGATTAAAAAAAAAATGCCCATTAGGGATTGTAAGAATAGTGTTTTGCATGGTGGCAATTCCTAGACTGGAAGAATAAAAAGCAAATAAATGTCAATAAACCCCCCAAAATTAACTTACTTTGATTTATTTTTTGCAGGTTTCACCTGAAGCATTTTTTGCAGAAGAACAAAGAGGTCGCGGACGCAGAAGGAGACAAGGGTGTTGAAGACTAAGCAGGAGATGGAAAAATAGAAATGTTTCATCAATGACTTTAGCAATCACGAGATGACTCTTATTTATATACAGCACCATGGCGGGCTGGGGAATTCTGGGAGTTGAAGTCCCCCTGTCTTAAAGTTGCTGAGATTGAGAAATACCGATATACAGTAGTCCTTGACTCCTAACCATTCATTTAGTGACCGTTTGAAGTTGCAACAGCATTGAAAAAGTTGACGTATGGCTATTTTTCACACTTAGGACCGTCCCCAGGGTCACATGATCAAAATTCTGATGCTTGGCAACTGGTTCTTGGCAACTGATTCATATTTATGACGGTTGCACGGCCCCAGGGTTAGGTATCCCCTTTTGCGATCTTCTGACAAGCAAAGTCACTTAACAATCTTGTTAGCAACTTAACCACCACAGTGATTGTGGCAAGGTCACAAAACGGGGCAAAACATACTTAGCAACTATCCTGCTTAGCAACAGAAATGTTGGGCTCCCTTGGGGTAGTAATAATAATAATAAAGTTGGAAGGGACCTTGGAGATCATCTAGTCCAACCCCCTGCTCAGGCAGGAAACCCTATCCCATTTCAGACAAGTGGCTGTCCAGTCTCTTCTTAAAAACTTCCAGTGTTGGAACATTCACCGCTTCTGGAGGCATGTTGTTCCACTGGTTAATTGTTCTAACTGTCAGGAAGTTTCTCCTTAGTTCCAGGTTGCTTCTCTCCTTGGTTAGTTTCCATCCATAGTAAGTTGAGAACTACCTATCACTCAAAATAATAATTGGAGTTTTTCCTAATTCCCATAATTCAGTTTGCTTGCTTTTGGTTTAATGTTTTTGTGAACACAATCGTTCTGGCTTGCAATTGATAGCATAGGACTTGGTGCCACCTAAGGGATCTTAATCTAAATAAATAAACGTGTCCAAACTGACAACATAATCATCGAGGCCAGCTAAAGCAAACCAAGACTTAGGGCATAAGTATCAACTAAGATGGAAATGTGTTTTTTTTCATCCTTTATTTTTGCAAAGCTCAGCTCTGGCAGATTTTACCTGTGCTGTCCGTGACTTTGAATTTGCCAGAATCCGGCCGCGCTGCTTCCCCTTTGGCGGTGACCACGCAGGCTTTAAAAGCTTGAGTGATTTCATGGAAGGTCTTAGGAGAGAGTTTCTTCTGTGTGGAATTAAAAAAGAAGAAGAATTATCTTAGTATTTTTATTCTATTTTATTTGTTCTATTCTATTCTATTATTCTATTCTATTCATATCTGTGGTTAAAATGAGACAGAGAAANCCATATTTAATCAGACTTATTTGCATCTCCTAAAGAAATGCTGCTTTTTAAAAATGGTCTCTCTTACCTCTGCGACTTCCTTCCAGTGTTCCACCATTTTCAATGACACTGTGATAAAGTCCATTTTTTTCCGCTTAGCTGTTTTTTCTTCTTCTTCTTCTTCCTCATCTTCATCATCAGTTGCTTCCTATCAAAGTTTTTAAAAAAAAAAAAGCATTAGCCTGATATGGGTAACTTCCAGGGTCACAGTCACGCAGTTTTCTTGGGAATAAAAAGAAATTGGTTCCTCTGATCATTTTATTTCTATAGTCCTGCAATATGACAGGAGATCGAAGCATTAACTAAGCCGGATTCTAACTGGCATCAGAGAGCTAGCAAGAGCAGTCAGGTTGATTCCTGATGTTCAGATATATTGCAAATAAATTAATTACCTCTAATTTTTCAGGCAACACGTGATGGTTCTTCTCTTCGTCAGAACTGTCAGAATCATCAAAATTGAGCAAAGTCTTGTCATTTTCTTCCAGAAACTTGTAAAATTCTGGATCTCGTTCCTTTAGTCGAGACAGCTGGTCTTTATGCTCTGAAGCATGACCCTTCTTTGTTTTCCTGCACAACAGAGAAGAGTTTAAGGAATTTAAGTTTATCTATCTATATATCCAGCCAGGAAGTATATTTTTTTTTTTAAAAAAATGCTAATAAACCCTACAAATTTCAAAGTGCTAAATCGTGGCATCTGCTTAGAAGAGAAACATTGGGGGTTTTTGTTTCGTAGAAAGAACGAACAAAAGTCCTGATTTTCAAACTTTTAATAGGAAAAAGTCAGCAAGGGAGTATATTTGGTTCCTGGGCGGTGGGCCGAGGACCCCCTAGGACATTAACCTTGTTGATTTTGAGAACTCCCAGAATTCCTCAACCAGTAGGTTCCCAGTGACGCTCAAGAGTATGGCTGCCTTGCGTTTTTCTCTTCCCCACCCAGTCGGCTTTCGTTCTGTGTTGTGTCCTTTTTGATTCTAACTTGAAAGCCAAAGGGCTGGCTGGGACCTTTTGGGAGTTGAAGTCTACCTATCTTAAAATTGGCAAGGTAGAGAAACATTGTTTTAGAGGAAAGCCCTTCTCATTTTCTACAAGATGGAGACGAGGCAAAATTAGTCTTGCATCCTCTTATCAAGGAATTTTAGTGAGGTTCCAAATTGAGATTCCTAGGCACAGTTTAAAAGCTTCTATCTATCTATCTATCTATCTATCTATCTATCTATCTATCTATCTATCTATCTATCTACCTACCTACCTACCTACCTAACTAACTAACTACCTACCTACCATCTATCTATTTATCTATCCATCCATCTATCCATCCACCCACCCATCCAATCATCCATCCATCTCTTTCCATCCATCCATCCATCCATCCATCCACTCCCTCACCCATCCATCCATCCATCCATCCACCCACCCATCCATCCAATCATCCATCTGTCTTTTTCCATCCATCCATCCATTCGTCTTTCCATCCATCCATCCAATTATCTGTCTATCCATCCATCCTATCATCCGTCTATCCATCTCTTCCCATCCACCCATCTCTTTCCATCCATCCATCATCATGAAAACTCACCTTTCCACCGTTATCAAATTACCTCCTGATTTATTTTTGCTGCCAAGTTCTGAAGGCAACATTTTTTTCTCATCTCCCCCAGAATTTGGAGTATCTTCTATTAAATCATCTTCCAAATCAGAATCAAATCCGGACGTTAAAAATTCATCCACGCTCAAGTCACCCAGTTTTTTGCTTCTGAAAAGGCAAGATAGAAATTTATTTTTTAAAAACACAAATAAACAATACCTCTTTTGATTACAGATGGTCTTGTTTAGAAAGGCCAATGCATTGTGACATAATAAATCTGGCAAATATAATGAACCCTCATTTCCAAGTTGTTAATTTCACACTAGTGACCCTATTTCCAACCTTAGAGGCAAACGGAAAAGACCAATATAACAAACACACAATAAAAATTTAACGCACTGTTTTTCACATTGTTGCTTTAATTGTATGCCACTCTTTGTCTCTGGTCTTGGACTGTAATAAACCTGAATGAATTGTATGCCAGCCAAAGTCACACCCATGAGATGGGCAGCTAGCGAGATTTAATACGAATTAAATTATTATGAAATAATTTCATAAACGCAAGAAAATCAATTAAAGGCAAAAGCCCCTCAAGAGACACCCTGGATTATTTTAGAATTTACAACTTATCTATGATTATTTATAAATTATTTCTAACAATTTATTATTAGGAGGTATTGTTACCCACTTGCTTCTCCTGCGTTTTGAATCCCATTTAACTGCCAGAGCAAATAAACAAATGAAAATAACTCAAGCAAATAAACAAATGAAAATAATTCAAGCAAATAAACAAATAAAAACAAATGAAATAACTCAAAAGAGATTTTACACCTACGACTCTCTAACCTCTCCCCAAATTGAATTAACCAAAAGTGCTTCAAAATTCTCGGGTCCACAAATTACAACAACAGGTTTTTTAAAAATATCATTTCTGTATTTTTAAATTAGGGGCTTTCAAAACTGAACAGGAAAAGGGGAAAAAACATAGAAAACAGGCCTTTGAGCCTTCAATTTTATCAAGCTTGACTAAAAATGACATGAAAATGTGAGGGGAAAAATCTTTCCCGTTTACCTGGAGTTGTTCCCCAATATTACAAGTCTGTCAGCCTCAATGTTATATTTTAAAAATTCTAATTTATTTTTTAAGAAATTCCAGTTAATTTGCCTCAGAAACTGCTGGAAAGATAAAACCTGCTCCCAATTGAGCACCACCTGTGGCCTTCTGAGTAAAATAATCCAGGTGTTGCTCATTGCTCATTACCTAAGCGTTCCTCCCAAGCCAGCAAGTTAGGGTGAGATAAAATTAGGTTGAAAGGCCTTAAGTTGTACCAGGTGTCTTCAAACATGGCCCTGTGATGACCTGTGGACTTCAACTCCCAGAATTCCTCAGCCAGCGTGCCTAGCTGAGGAATTCTGGGAGTTGAAGTCCACCAGTCCTAAAAGGGCCACGTTTGAAGACCCCTCCCTGCTACATTTGAGAACATATCAAGAATTTTAAAAAGCCACCTCAAGTCTATCCTTTCCAATTAATTAATGGGGGTTTAATTAATTAATGGGGGTTTAATTAATGGGGGAGGGTTTGATTAATTAATGGGGGGTTAATTAATGGGGGAGGGTTTGATTAATTAATGGGGGTTTAATTAATTAATGGGGGGAGGGTTTGACTAATTCATGGGCAAAGGAAGTTTGTTTGCTCGCTGCGTTCCACGCCACGCCGGGCGTCCCCAGAGTCTGGAGTGTATTCATTCACACGAGCACGCTATATACACGCGTTGGGTCGGACATTTAGACTTCCCACCTGGGGGACGAGGGAACATGGCACGCCACGTGTTCCTCCAGGCCGGCACCAAACGAATGCAATGCAACGCGCTTTTTTTCGGTTTGCAAGAGTTGGGGCAGAATGCGCGTAAACCTAAAGAGGAAACTTAACCCAATTCCCTATTCTCACGAGTTTGCGGGGCTGCAGCCCCCCCCCAATCCCGCAAAGGCTCCTACCCCCCCCCCGCCCACCCCCAACCCCCAATTCTTGCAAGGACGCCCCACTTTGCCCGGGACTCGCTTGGCTGGCTGGAGTTTGCAAAGCGCCCTGACCTTTTGGCGGCGGTGGTAGCCATGCTGGCGGAGCTTCTCCCCGCAGCTGCAACAACGTGGGAACAAGCACTTCCTCTCCCACAATGCAACAGAGTAGCGAGAA
>NW_015393505.1:0-1496 GCF_001527695.2 Protobothrops mucrosquamatus | reverse complement strand
CCATCACCGGGAGGGGGGGGGGATGGGGAGAGGAAAAGCACCGCAGTGGGGGGGGGGCGGACGGGCGTGCTGGAGTATCTGCCCCACCGCAGATGGGGCAGGGATGGTGTGGGGGGGGAAGGAGGGAGGCAAAGGGGGGGCTCGCTTGCGCGTTGCGGCTGGGAGCCGAGATGGATGGGGGGGGTCATTTAAGGTGACTTGCTCAGCGCCAGACGGACGCAGTCCCCCGGCTGCCTCCACGACAGTCCCCCCCCCCCGCGTCATGCATCTTGCTGATTGTGCAAATGGGCGAGAGAGCCTGGGATATGGGGGGGGGATGCGCGTGCAAAGAAGAGGGTGCAAAGAGCAAGGGAAGAGATGCTAGGGGAGAAAAAAAAATAGCATCCCATTGTTAATAGGATAAGAATAAGGCTGCTTTAGAGATGGCAGCTCTGAGGGGTGGGTTCCCCACCGACCCTTCCCCCGTTTCCTGCCCTTCCTTAAACCTTTGTGCAAGCAGGGTTGGTCTTTCCTCTATATCCCCCCCCCTTCCCCACAGAAACAGACGCACAACAGTATTTTGTCTGTCCCAAAAATGGGAAAGGGGTGAGAGGAAGAGATAAGCGGGGCGTGGGGAGGGGGACACCCAATAATGGACACTTTTTTTGATCAGCTTGAATTGGGGAGGGGGTGCTTTGAGGTGGGGGTTTTTTTTGCAGCCGACAGGCCAAACTAGGAAACAGAGAGAGAGATGGGATGGAAATGAATTGGGGAGGAGAGAGAAGCAAAGTGCTTCTGAATAAATAATGGCGCTTTATGGATTTGGGGTTTGACCTGGATTTTTATAGCTGCAGCTGCTTGCAGGGAGCGGCTGGAACCTCAGCTAGTCTTGGCTAATATCCTGGCTCTTTTTGAGCTGGCCTTTTAAAGCATCTTGGTTGCAGGAAAGGAGACGGGCGGCGTCACTCCTGGCTCTTTAATGCAGCGGGGTCTTTTGCTTTTTGCAAAATTGCTCCTTGCTGGATTTAAGGCCCTCAAACCTGACTTTTTTCTGCACGTAGGAGAGAAATTTGGCAAAGATCGGATGGCAGAATCCCCAAATATTGCAATGGCATCCAGCGTGGATGTAAAGGAGAGCTCTCGCAACATCCCTGTTGGGTTTCTGCCTGAGTTCAGGGCCAGAGAGGGTTTCCGTTGGGCACCTGAATGAGTTGCTGCTCACTCATCCGATTGCCTTTTTTCAGGGTTTTTTTTTCCCATCAAGTCTCCAAGTAATGCAGGGGAATTACTTTGAAGAATTTTCTGAAGGAATATTCATAGATAGCCTGGCTCTCAGCTAGCTTTTCTGTCCAGCCTACGTTTAAAAAGTATAAAATATCCAATATTTCAAGTATTGATCGATCGGTTATGCCCAGGACAAAAGATGGTAAGCTGAATGCTTAATCTCTAGAAATCCACCTTGGGTCTCAACCAGAGATCTGGACAACTGGAGGCAATTTGTGGGGTCTTCTAAGTTA
>NW_015393504.1:0-14276 GCF_001527695.2 Protobothrops mucrosquamatus | reverse complement strand
ACTGATTGGCTGGTCTTTGTGTCAATAGAAAGTTAGTACGTACAGCAACGTAAGATGCAGGTGATTGTGTTGACAGCAGATGAAATTATTTTAATTATTTGATGAAAAGGACTCATACTGGGTTACGAATCAGATCAGTATAAGTATCAGATTCATATCTGATCAGTGTAATGAAAAAACTCAATGCATTGCATAGTGCGAATAAGATTACATTCTGGTAATGTCTGGGCTCAGAAGCTAAGCAGATCTGGTTAGATTTGGATGGAAACCCATTAGAAAGTACTGCAGCTGTAAGCTAGATTGGAAAATTAAAAGACCCTTCTGGAAAAAAGCAATGATAAACTCACTTCTATACCGTGGCCCAGAAAAGATTGCAATAATTTGTCTGGTAAGTGCCAGCAATAGGTCATCCCTCTTCTTCCCATTGCTTTCTTGGCTTGTTTACTTCCATTTAAATTATGGTGATAACTGCACGTGGATTGGTGGTTTCCACGGCCTTAGGAAAGAGTGAAATGTGTGGGGACAAAAGAAATTGGTTACCCAAAGGAAGATGTATTTGATGTCTTGAGTGTCTTGCTATGTTTTAAAAAAACGAACAAATTAGCTTTGCTTTCGTTTTTTGTTCCTGAGGAAATATGTTTTATTAACCTTTTATTGGTGCTTTTTTTCTCTAAAAAAGAGAGGGAGAGGGAGAGAAAAAAAGATTTATAGGTAAAAAATATCCGCACACATATATACTATATACAAACTATCAAAATACACGTCATCGTGATATGCCCAGAATTTGTTCCCCTGCTTTAATACTTCCCGTTATCCCTTCCCATAGATGATAATCACCAGGGAGAGACAGGCACTGGTTTGGCTTCTAGGCTAAATTATAACAGAAAGATACAAAAGGAAAGCTAAAACAGAGGCAAGGTATATTCTTTGGTTTCTTAAGACTGAGCTTATATTTTTGCTATGAGGAAGATGCTAGGGTGGGTGGGTGGGTGGGGGCATGAGGACAGTTCATGGGTAGAACTATGACATAAGATGCTGCCTCAATAGGAGAGGCATAACTCAGTGAATTCAGCTCCTGACATCTGATCTAGGTCTCCTGTCTGAAACCCTGAAGAGCCCCCATCAACACAGTCCAAGGTTCAGCTTTGGTACAAAATAGTTTGCTGTGCTCTGCTGAGGATGTTTTAAAGGGGAACCCTTAATTTACTTGGAAACAATCAAAACACTAGAAATGTAATCTCCCTAGATACCAGAAATGCAGAATCTCCATAGACACCAGAAATGTAAGGATAGAGGCAGCCAGTGCAGTTACAAGAACTGAAAATAGCTTGAAAACAGATGTATTATTGGCTTTTGTTTATATAACTACTTTTTCTCCCATTGCTTGTGTGTGGTCGTTCTCTCTCATTTTAGTTCAACAGATTTTTGGAATATTACTAAAACCTCCGAGGCTNGGGGTGAGCATATAAGCACCAGACAACAATATTCCCCATTAATACTTTTAAAGTTATGATTCTGTTTCCTTACTGTCTGCCTCAATACGCTTCATTTTGCACAATCTGCTTAAAGTATATATCAGTGGTGGCGAACCTATGGCACGCATGCCAAAGGTGGCACTCAGACCCCTCTCTGTGGGCACACGTGCCATGCCCCGGAGACGGCAAGGGACTGGCCCCTGCCACCCTGGCCCCGCCCACCCAGTCTGCCATGACCACCGTGGCCACGCCCACCCGGCACCCAGTGATAAATAAGTGGGTTTTGGGTTGCAGTTTGGGCACTGGGTCTCTAAAAGGTTCGCCATCACTGGTATATATGGACTTGGAAAAAACCAGGAGGGCAAGAACATAAGTTTCCTGACAGAGCACACTAAGCTTCAAAATTATGTTCTTGGCTCTCACGTAGCTTGGGCAATTGCAAGCCGAGAATAGTCTGGATAAGTCTTAATCTGACCTAACATTAATTCATATGGGAAGAGTTTCAAGTGTTTTTCAAGTGCTCCAGATTTAAAATTATCAACGTGCAATTAAAAGATCTTTGTAGAAGGAGCAGTAGGGAGAGTTTCATTTTCACAACACCATTAATATTGCATGAGTTGGCTTTCCCCAAAGTTTCTTTTGAGACTGGGCGGGTGCACGTGAAGAGGACTGATGGGATGAATTGGGACTTTAAAAGCTTAGGGCTGATCGCTCTCCAGGGTATAGCTGGAAACGCTATCTTTAACACGCTATCCCGTTTTTTCCTTATTGTAATGATTTGTTCAGTTTCTCTTTCACGGTTTTCAAATTAAGGGCCCAATCATGACCCCGTTAGTGTTGCCCTTCCAGCCAAATTTCTTCTTTTGGCAGCCCAATGGGTGGGATATTTTCACAGAATCGAAGGCAGGTAAATTGATTTTCAAGTATGTATAAAAGTGGTGGCTTTGCATACATGATCAGGCAATTGCAGTTTTAAGACTGAATGGCTTCAAACACAATTAATTGCTGTGGTACCACTTTAAAGTTCAAATCATAAAAATATTATGAAATCCAGTGGTGCACATGCTTGTGTCAAGCAGCCCTAGCTCATTTGGGATCAAGAGGATTTTACCTGTATGCTGGGTGAACTCCGTGCTGGGTGTTTATTTTTTCTTATAAATTAATCTGAATTACAAGAAGATTCTTTTGTTCCACTGGCATTCTACTCTTACGTGTGTGTAACTTGTCCAGCTTTGCATTTAGCCTTCTGCAATGGATATGAGTGTACTTGTGGCAAGTTGTGGTTCAGCTTGTAGTTTCTCTTTTTGCCCACTTTCCCATTGTTCCCCAATATGTGACATTACAAATCTTTTCACACTGAATCGGCACCACAGCAACATCCAGCTCCCTGAGGAATGTATCTGCATGAACACTGCATTTGCAAACATATGCTTCCCACATGATCGTCTAGTTTTTTCAAATATATATCTAAAACATCTTTATCCCAGCCCTCAGAAAATACACAGACGGAACTCCTCTCTGTATGGAATCATGAGCATAAATTTTCCATACATCCTCAACCACATTCCAACCGAGCAAGTCATACGCATGACTAGGGCTGGGGAAGGGCCCTTTAATTTACAACATAGTGCAGAGGGGACCTTTGTTGCGGTGTGGCCAGGTGCCATAACAGGAAGGGGAGAGGCACGTGTCAAATTGTTAGGCAGGCAAAAATAATTTAAGGCAAGAGTTCTGGCAGGACAACAGAATACCAGCACCTTCCTAGCATTGTGCTTTTATTATATGGCGGGTTTTATAATGGTAATAATTACAGGGTGGGAGCTTATGGCAAAAGATAAATTGGTGGTACTTAGAAATGCCAAGTTAACTTTTGCTAGCTTTGCAAATTGGGAGCTGAAATGAGGGAATGGACCTGAATGTGGCATATTATGTATTGGATATAATCTGAGACTCAGCAACTTCCAAGGACGGGACAATTCTCGTCCTCCAGATGTTGCTGGACTCATTAGCCCAAACCAGCTAAGGGTGTGTGTGTGTGCAATGTATATTCCAGCATCTGGAAGGATTCTAAAAACCAAGTTTAAAAGACTCCATGTGGCAACAGAGGCAGTTTTAATATACTGCTCCTCCAGATGTCTTTCCTCCTCTGTGTATTTTACAGGAAAGATGTATGAACAGGTGACAATTCCACACATGTTTGCAGTACTGCATGTATCTAAGCTTACTTTTATAAATATATCTATTATAAATATATGCAACAGACTTAAGGTACCCTATCAACAAACTCCGAGGCACTGTGCAAGAAATGCTTTGTAACATTCTAGTTTGTTAATAAGACTTGAAAAGAGGCACTTGGGAAGCTTATCAAAAATACTGCTTTCCTTTCAGAAAGGGGATTTAGTGGGAAGAAGAAATGAATGACCATAGATAAAATCTAGGTAGTCCTGAGCTCTGCTTTTCTCACTAAGGGACTGGAATTAACGCACCTCCCTTCCCATAGATGCCCATCCTTCAGCCCATCCCATCAGCAGATCAGCTTGTCTAGGGTGTATAAGGATAAAAAGCAAATGCTATTTTGTACCAAGGAACCTGAAGGTTACTAGTTAGAATCAATTCTCTCCCCAATGAGTTCAGCCCAATAAGAGGCATGCATGTCTCTTGTATCAGCCTGATTCTGATAAATAGCAGTCTTTGTCATCAGACCTTGTCTAAACATACTAGGAAAGGGTATTAAGGAACTGGTTCTCCCCTGCCAATGAGTTCAGCATGGAATTCATATCCCCCACCGCCATGTTGGTTGGGCCACCAGGTGGGGTAGGACTAAGGGCCTCTGCATCATCAAGGATAGCTGTAAAGTCCAAATGGGTGTTTTCTAAGTCCAGAGTGTCCAAACTATTAGACACCTGCTCCTCTGGCAGATAAGAGAAAGAGTCAGATTTAGGGGCATCCAGCCCAGGAGCATAAGGTCCACCTGGATCCTCAGCCACACAGCTAGGGGGCTGATGGTGCCTTTGATGGGTATTCATCAACTTGTGCCCAGAAGCTTTGCTCAGCGGCACGTGCATTGGGATGGAAAAACCTGTTTCTTCAGGACCATGGAGAGGGGGTAAGCGCATCATATGGTGGGGGCCACCATCACTGGGGGTTTCATAAGAAGGGCTAGCTTGATAGCTCAAATTGCTTTGTCGATTCGGTGGCTTTGGTCCACCAGGTGGATGAGGGACCATCCTTGGATTGTAACACTGGCTGTTGGGGCTTGAAAGTGCTTTGTTTTCCATAGCTTGTGATGGCCTGGCAGGATAGCTTGGATACTTTACATCAGGGTAAGGCTGGTGTTGTTGGCTGGGCCCATTCTCTGTGCCATCCATTATATTGCTGACCGGCTGCTCCCCCCACATCAGTGCTTGCTGTGATTGCACATAACTCCGTACCATCATCTCCTTGACTTGCAACATCGGGGTCTGGGATCTCCTGCTTGGGGGCTGCCCCATGCCATAGCAAGAGCCCGGCTGGCTTTCGGGCTGGTATCCACCATCTCCACAGACTGGTTGAGCCTGGTTGTATAACACCTGCTTCATGGTTTGGCAGGAGGCAAGAGCAGCAGTGGCTGGTTGGAACTGTTGCTCGGCTTTAATATGTGCCTGACCAAACTGGAATGTCGCCTGTTGGCCATGATTGGCAGGCTCTGCTCCCATAGGCTTAGCATCAGGGATTGGATACTGGGCGGAGTGGCACTGCCCCATGCCAGGGAGTGATGCAGGATTTACCCCTGAGCTATTGCTGTCCCACTGCCGTGCAGTGTGGAAAGCAACATTCATCTGGCACTGAGACTGGATGTAATCCGACTGATCAAAACTACCTTCCAGCTGCTCGTGGTTCACTGGGCTTATCTGCAAGTCACCCACCAGCTTCAAGGTGCCTCGATGAGCTAGATTGCTCTGCAGCTCCATGGTCGTCGCTTGGTATGGATAGTTCCGCTCCTGGTAGGTGAGATAAGGTTCCATCTCCAGCACTTCCGGCTCACCAGTCGGGATGGTGCTCTCCATAGCGGCAGCTTCCAAAAAAACATTCTCGCTGATGCTTGGTGGCCGTGGGGAGAAGAGATGGTGGGGAAGGTTGGCCTCAGTGCTCCCCGTCACTTGTCCACCGGCTCTACCTCCACTTGCTGGGCCCATGTTGCTGAGGCTTTTAAACCTTTGCACTCGTGGGACAGGATGGGCCTCCGCCACTGTCTGCATGGGATCGCTGGCTCGCCGGCCGCTGTGACTCAGGTGGGGATGGAGAATGCCAGTGCTGCCGTAACCGTGGTAATCATTCGTGCTGTGCTCGTGCACAAAAGGAGGCAAGCATGAGCTAGAATAATCCCCTACGAGATTGGACTGAGCAGCTCTGTCCATATGGGGGAGAGGAGTAGGAGGTGGCCCACCAGTTGCTGCAGCATATTTGGCCTTGAGGCGGTACTGTTGGGCTGGGGTGAGGTTGCCCAGCCCGGGAAGTCCTCCGCAATGACTGGCCTCACTAGAGCGTCTTGAGGCATCAGGGGATATGGGGTCGTACATGTCCGGGAGGCCTAATCCATTGGGGGCACTCCCAGCTGGCAGATAGGGTGATACCATAGAAGAGCGACGACTGACAGTGTAGGCCGAACTGACAGTGCTGGTAGTGCTACCTCGACGGTCTCCTGCCACAGTTAGGGAAGGCAGGTCACTGGATGAGAGCTCCATAACACGCCGGTGAGAAGCCGCTGCAGAGGGGCCCCCACACATGCCAGGCATCTCTCTTCCTGGACCTGCAAGAAGCCAAAGCAGACCATTAAAAGGACAGAGAATGCAGAGCACCTACTGTATTTTGCGGTTTTTAAAATAAAAGCTGTATCAATAAGCCGACTGGATAACCTCCCTCTCTCTCTCCTCCCCACTGCGTTAAGACTTCGCCAGCTTCAAACTCATCCAAAGCCTGCTCAGCATCAGTTCTTGGCTCTGAACACCTGCTCAACTGTTTTAGGGGATTGGACCACACAAAGCATCTCTTCTCTGGTTGGGAGGCAATGAAATAAATCAACGCAAATTAACAGATTCAGCCTCTCCTGTAAGGTTTACTCCAGTGGTGGCGAACCTATGGCAGGGGTGCCAGAGGCGGCACTCAGAGCCATCTCTGTGGGCACGCCCGCCGTCGCCCCAGTCTTAGGCCTTCAGCTGGGTTTTATAAAACCTTTTCACTTTAGGCCTCCACCATCATGTGCAAAAAACAAAAAAGGTTCAATCAATCAATTTCTCGCGGGGAAAAAAAAGATCTTGCAAAGTTGGAATTGATTGATTGAACTTTTTAGTCCCACCCAGTCTGCCGTTACCACCGCAGCCACGCCCAGCCAATGGGCCACACCCACCCGGCACCCGACGATGCATAAGTGGGTTTTGGGTTGCAGTTTGGGCACTCGGTCTCTAAAAGGTTCACCATCACTGGTTTACTCATTCCAAGTGATTTCTACTAACAAAAAGGAGGGGGGAGAAGGAGGCAGCAAATGTAGGGATGATAGTTGGAGCGCCATGAAAGGAAGAAGACTGTGCTTCAAGACAGCGGTTGGAAGAGAGTTTTTGCTTCCCTCCTAAAAACGCCTCAAAAAAGCAATTCCAGCTCCCCCAGCGGCCTTCTCGAATAGCCATGTTGGTGATGATGCAAGTTCATTTCATTGCCTTCCCGTGGCTGAAAATAGGGCTGTAGAAGCTGTCCCTGCTTACCTGCCCCGGGGATGGAAGGAAGCTTGACCCCCTTCATCGAGAGGGGCTTGCGCAGCTGCTTGAGTTTGTCGATGCGCAGGTTCTCCAACTTGTGCAGTGCTGAGAGCCCAGAGGTTCCCATGGGCTCAGACGGTTCCTCCAATGCTGACAAGTCCTCTAAGCTTCCCCCTGCATTCGCGTTCATCTCCACACCGCTGTCATTATTATTAGCGCTGCCCAAGGGGGAGTGTTCGCTGCTGCAGGACGATTGACCCCCAGGGCTGGGCTGCGGCTTCTGGGTGGAGGTAGAAATACAGAAGCATCGTATTGATGTGACGGTTTCAGCTCAAGTTTGCTTTCTGTGCTAACTATTTCACATTCCTTCTTAAGGCGTGCCTTGGGCAGTAAGCCAAAGTGTTGTGAAGAAGGAGGCTCACTGTCAGCCTTGATGGACAGCTGCTACTGAATACATAAGACGGCTACCGGTTTCAGCATTGCTTATTGTTTGATCTTGAAGCTAAGCTTTAAAATGATCTTATTCTGCAGTTTAAAACCAATTTTTTTCTCTCCTCTCTTTGAAGATAAGTGCACGTATGACAAGGGCCACATGGACACACTTAGGCCCAGGGATTTATATTTGCACTAAAACTGCCACAAATGTAGCTAAAAATTCCATAGCAAAATGATTTTGAATTCTGCAGATAGAAAAATTAAAATTGGTGAACTGTGCAACTTTTGGGCGTGCATGTGAATGTTTTGCACCATGAATTTCTGCTTCCATTAACTGTAGGTGATGGCCACATTGCAACAAGTCTCAATTGTTACACCCCGATTTAAAAAAAAAATCTGATTTAAATTTCTCCTACTGTTGAAGTGGCATACGGTTTGCTTTTAAACCCCTTCCCCCTTTATAACGACGAAGACTAACCTGCGTTTTTATTTAATGCAAATCAAAAAAGATTCTTGGGATGACGCAAACATACAGTACCAATTTCTGCGCATACACAGTTCAGAAGTGGAAAACAAAACACTTTGATTTCCCTTTCTTGTCTCCAGATCTGCTTTCCATATGTGCAGATGTTTACTAAAGAACATTTCACACATCTTTGCTTTTGCTGCAAGATACATACTAAGAGAGTCAGTGACGTGGGAATTGTCCTTTAGTGTGTTCCCTGAATTCAAGAAAATCTGTCCCTAAACCTGATCTCGGTATCTGCCCAACAAACACCCCTTGCGGTCCAATGTCCTCTTCTCCCACCCTTCTCTCCGTTTCCGCCCCATGCTGCTCACCAAATTAGAATCAGGTACCATGAGTTTTCCCTCTTCCTTCCTGACCTCACTATCTTTCTCTTGCTTCATGTCACCATGGAGAGGCAGAGTCCGACTGGTGGCTACAGTGTCTCCACGGTGCTTCTTGGTGACATGAGCATCTGGCCCATGCACGGTCTTGACATGCTTCCGCAGGGAGCTGGGATCGGTGTAACGTTTGGTACAGCCGGGGATCTTACAGACATAGGGTTTCTGCCAGAAGACAGACAGGCCATTAGGGTACAGATATCTTCAGGGCACAGAATACTTCTTCATCTTTTTTTTTTTTTTGGGTATGGCAAGGTAATATACACCCAATACCAAGGTGTGAGCCTTCTTTTTTTGCAGCCCACCTACATCAAGCCCTAAAGTCGAGGCTTACCTCAAGCAGTTGTCCATACCTCGTTGGAATGTGTCCGGTTCTGATGCTTGGCCCTGTCAGAAGCATTAGAGAAAGCTTTATTGCAGCCTTCGTGCTCGCAGACATAAGGCTTCTCACCAGTATGGGAGCGCAAATGGGTCTTGAGGTTCTCCAGCCGTGAGTAGGCCTTATTGCAGCCTTCAAACTGTAAAAAAAAGCCAGAAGAATTTCCCTCAAATCCCACTTTGTGGTTTAGTCGGGTTAAAATATTTCCTCCTGTGCTGAAATTCTTGTCTTAATCTGCCTCCCGATTCTGACTGTCCTGGTAGAGTTCACGGTCAACTTTATCAGTGAAGTCAATTATAATCCTGCACACATCCTACAGGTAAAGGTTCTACAATGCCACCTCCAGTTAGAGTTCCAGTGGGTGGAAAAAGCACCTGGCTGCAAAATTACGGTGTTATGTTAACACCGCAACTTTCAAGAAGAACTCTTCCTCAGGAAGAATCATGTCTTGATGGTGTTTGTGTTTTGTTTTGTTTTTGCAAAAGAGCCAAATATATATTTCATGCACTGAAAACACTGGAGAGCAGTGGGCTTGGGGTTTGAATTTTATTTTTTTTCCAGGGGATTTTTGTTTCTTCAGGAATTGCAATAGATTAGCGATTGTGGCACTGATTGACTTATCATTGTAGGACTCTGCTTTGGTTGGATGATGGAAGCACTGTTTGGCTCATAGGACTTAGACTTATATATCACTTCACAGTGCTTTACAGCCCTCTCTAAGCGGTTTACAGTATCAGCGTATTGCCCCCCAACAATCTGGGTCCTCATTTTACCAACCTCGGAAGGATGGAAGGCTGAGTCAACCTTGAGCCAGTGAGACTCGAACTGCCAAACTGTTGGCAATCAGCAGTCAGCAGAAGTAGCCTGCAGTACTGCAGTCTAACCACTGTGCCACCATGGCTCATGTTAGTATTCTGAGGCTGGCAAAAAATAAAGAGGTTCATGAATTGAGGGATTGTGGTGGAGAAACAATAGAATGCAGAAATGCTCTAATCTAATCTAATGCAATTGGGTATGGCTAGTCTAGAGAAAAGAAGGACTAGGGGTGACATGATAGCAGTGTTCCAATATCTCAGGGGTTGCCACAAAGAACCTATCAAAAACAGTATTGTAAAAATCAGATTAGAAACACAAGTTAAGATAGGCAAGAAAATGGTAAGTGAGCACCTGTCCACCCTAGATGACTTCAAATCACCAGGACCAGATGGATTACACCCCAAGGTTCTCAAGGAACTGGCAGATGTGATCTCAGAACCACTGAACTATATTTTTCAAAGATCCTGGAGCACTAGGGAACTACCAGAGGACTAGAAAAAAGAGCTGATGTAGTTCCAATCTTCAAAAAAGGAAAAAAAATGGATCCAGGAAACTACAGACCTATCAGCCTGACCGCAATATCTGGGAAGATCTTGGAAAAGATAATCAAGCAACGAATCAGCGAACACCTAGAGGCAAACAAAGTCATTACTAAAAGCCAACATGGGTTTGTCAAAAACAGATCATGTCAGACAAATCTTATTGCATTCTTTAACCAAGTGACAAAATTAGTGGATTCCTCTGATCCACTAATTTTGTGGACTTACTTGGACTTCAGTAAGGCATTTGATAAAGTAGACCACAACCTACTACTTGATAGAAAAATGTGGGTTAGACAGCATCACCACCAGATGGATTTGTAGCTGAGTGACCAGCTGTACTCAGTGTGTGGTCCTCAATGGAACTGCATCTACATGGAGGGAAGTGTGTAGTGGGGTGCCCCAGGGCTCTGTTCTGGGCCCAGTGCTCTTCAACATCTTCATCAATTATTTGGATGAAGGGATAGAGGGGAACTCATCAGATCTGCAGATGACACTAAGCTGGCAGGAATAGCCAACATTCCAGAAGATATGCTTAAGATACAGATGGATCTTGAGAGACTTGACCATTGCTTAAGATACAGATGGATCTTGAGAGACTTGACCATATCTAACAAAATGAAATTCAATGGTGAAAAAAGTAAGGTTCTACATTTAGGCCAGAAAAACCAAATGCACAGGTATAGTATAGGGGGTACCTTGCTCAATAGTAGCAACTGTGAGAGGGATCTTGGAGTCCTAGTGGACAATCACTTAAATATGAGCCAGCAGTGTGCTGCAGCTGCCAAAAAAGCCAACACAGTGCTAGGCTGCATTGACAGAGGGACAGAATCAAGATCACATGAAGTGTTAATACCACTTTACAATGCCTTGGTAAGGCCACATTTGGAATACTGCATCCAGTTTTGGTCACCACGATGTAAAAGATATTAAGAATCTAGAAAGAGTGCAGAGAAGAACATTAAAGATGATCAGGGCATTGGAGGCTAAAATATATAAGGAACGATTGCTGGAATTGGGTATGTCAAATGAAGAGAAGGACGAGGGGAGACATGATAGCAGTGTTCCAATATCTCAAGGGCTGCCCCAAAGAAGAGGGAGTCAAGCTATTCTCCAAAGCGCCTGAGGGCAGGACAAGAAGCAAAGGGTGGAAACTAAGCAAGGAGAGAAGCAACCTAGAACTAAGGAGAAACTTCCTGACAGTTAGAACAATTAACCAGTAGAACGACTTGTCTCCAGAAGCGGTGAATGCTCCAACACTGAAAGTTTTTAAGAAGAGACTGGACAGCCATTTGTCTGAAATGGTATAGGGTTTCCTGCCTGAGCAAGGGGTTGGACTAGAAGACTTCCAAGGTCCCTTCCAACTTTATTACTATTACTATTCCTATCCTGATGCCTGATGCAAATACAAAAGATTGTGGCATTTGTGTCATGACAGCATGAGGCACATTGGCTGCCTGCCTCCCTTGCCCTTGTTGCAATGCCCATGGCTCTAGACCAGTGGTGGCAAATCTATGGCACGGGTGCCAGAGGTGACACTCGGAGCCCTCTCTGTGGGCACATGTGCTGTTGCCCCAGCCTTGCCTCCCCCCATGACCCCCTCCTCTCCAGCAGCCCCCCTGAAGGAGAGTCACCCCCGAGCGTGGCCCACACGGAGCAGTGCAGCCAAGGATATGGCAGCCAGGCAGCATAGACAAGACTTTGTCCTCACACCCCATCATGCAGTTGATGCTGCAGGGTGCGGGCAGAGGGTGTGGCCGCCGTAGTGCTGCTGGGGTGCCTGGGCGATCTTCGGCGGGCCCTGGAGGCGGTGAGTGGTCCTGTAGGCAGGCGAGGTGGGGGATGGGGGGGCAGAGCGGGGGTGCGGCAGGGGGTGGAGCGGGGGCGGGGCCAGTTTTTGGGCACTCGGTCTCTAAAAGGTTCGCCATCACTGCTCTAGACAACGCTGACTCTCTTTTTAGGTAGCTCAAATGCCAGCTGTTTGTGCCCTACTTACTGTGCACTTATGAGGCTTTTCTCCTGTATGGCGCCTCATGTGGACGACCAGCATGTACTGAGCTTTGAAGGGTCGTTGTTCCCGTGAGCAGTCATGCCAGTGGCACACAAATTCCTTCTTCTCTCCGTGGATATGCTCGTTGTTAATATGCTGCAATGTCAGAGAGAAAAAGAAGCCCAGAGAACAGAATTAAAAGGCAGCAACTACTTCAGAATTCACCCGACCTCAGGAGAAACAGGAAAAGTTGTTTCGGATTCCATCCGCTGTAGATAGGACTGCAAATTGGGGAGATTAAATTAAATTGTTGAAAAAAATGCTTGACACACATATACTACAATATTTCAGTAGCGTTTGTTACACATATCACTATGATTCTTATGGTCGACTCCTTTTACTGTAATATATTCACCCTTCCTGGGTTAATGTACTGGATGTTTGTTTTGATATTTTACAATATTTCTTTGTTTTGTCTTTTTGGCTTGTTGGCTGCATTGTGGTATGTTGCTTACAGAACTATAGGAAAGGTAATTAATAAAAAGAAATGATAAAAGTCTGGCTTTTAAATTATATTAGACATGACATCTTTCTGGCTCATAATGTCGGTCTGCTCAGCCACGAAGCTCCTTGGGAAAGTAAAATATTTCTTAATCTAGCCTATTTTGTAGGACTGTTGTGAGGGAAAAATGGCATGATTGCATGCAAGTCTTAATGGAAATAAAGAGCGCAGATGTGACAATGTATATGATTTTATGTATTAACAAAAATAGCATTCTTAGCAGCTAGAAAGAAGTGACAGTTTTTCACACATATCAGATGAAAGATCTTTACGATCTCTAACTATCTCTTAACTTAAATGAACTTAACCTCTATTCAGAGATGAAGAACCTAACACAAGGCCAACTCACACTGTAAACATAAATTGGTGTACTAAGCGTACTATAATTTTGTGAATATCCTTAATGCCTTCATCATAATTCCCCAGCTAAAACCATTTAGCCCTATGCTGCAGATCCAGGAGACCCACTTTGGTGTCACTTTCTTAGGCAAACAAATGTTACAGTAGTCACAACCATATGAAGGCCAGGACTGCCAACAGAATTCCCTATTATTACTGATTGTTAATACAATGGTACCTCATTGTTAATTGGTTCCAGGAGGTGCAAGGAGTATCCAAAATGATGAGTACCAAACAATTTTTTCCCATGAGGAATAATGCAGTGAATCATAAGGCAGCCAACAACAACAAGTTCTAGCTTGTGCATTGAGTACCAAACAATGAGCACCGGGGCAAAATTTTCGCATCAAAAGGCATTGAGTACTAAGTTTGATGAGTTTCAAAGTAGTTAAGTACCAAGGTACCACTGTGCCCATCCTGCTTCTTGCCAGAAAACTATGTAATGGTAAAACAGGCCTCTTTCTGAGATGTATTTTGAGTAGAATATCGGGACAGGGGCTTTTCCAGTTTACTTAAACTTGTTACTGTGTCAACTCACATGCACCAGCTGTTCCTGAGTGTCAAACTCTTTGGTGCATCCTTCCCAGTGGCAATTGGTCTCATATACTGCTTCAGCTTCCACCTTCCCATCTTCCTTCTCCAATTCATCTCGTGGATCAAGCACACTTAGTAAGGGGTCCTGGGGTGGAAGTAAGATACACATTCAAAGATACTCTGGGAAAATCCACTAGAAATTTTCTTTCACGGCAATTCACCAAAAGAGGACAGATAGTTGTTCCCACCTTACACTCTAACCAAGGTTTCGTGGTCTTGAGTATCATCTTGGTCTCTTCTTACCCGCCATATATGAACACAATGCTTGGATTTGGGGGCAGCATGAGGAGCCATCAAATGAGGAGCACATGTTTAGTATGTAAAAAGTTTCTGATTCAGTCCAGATCATCTCAGGGACTAAGGCTAGATGATGGTTGCCTGCTGAATTGCAGAATCAGGCTGCTTCTAAGGCATTTCATGGGGCTGCACAGAGACCTGGATTTCAAGGG